>NW_022985388.1:0-195192 GCF_010093625.1 Macroventuria anomochaeta | reverse complement strand
CCAGCTGCTTCTCTTTCATCGACCCCCGTACAGAGCCCATCATCTAGCCCTGCCACATCATCAAGTCCTGCACCTGCACCTTCATCGAGCAGTGCTGCCGCTTCCTCTACCGCAGCTCAGAGTTCATCTTCCAGCCCTGCAACATCTTCAAGTTCGGCAGCGTCCCCTTCTTCAAGCTCAGTTGCCGCGCCCGCGCCCAGCAGCTCCGCAGCATCTCCATCATCGAGCTCTGCTGCTCTTCCGTCTTCAAGTGCTGCAGCTTCCTCTAGCCCCGCTTCGTCTTCAGGCCCTGCTGCTTCGTCAAGCCCTGCGGCCTCTCCATCGTCGAGTGCTACTGCTTCACCATCCAGCTCTGCAGCACGTTCCTCTTCGAGCGCAGCTGTGGCTCCTTCGTCGAGCTCTGCTACTTCTTCCGCAGCATCGCCAACGGCTACGTCTACTGACATCTCATGCCCAGGTGATAACGGCAAGACTGTCAACACAGCTGCAGGCGCTTTCGTGGTTGAGTGCTATATCGACCGATCGGGCGGTGATTTCAGCGTCCAGTATCCTTCTGGCGGCTTCAACGGCTGTATTCAGCTTTGCGCCAACACTCCTACGTGCGTTGATGTCTCTTACTCACCCAACGGTCCTTGTTACCTGAAGAATGCTCAGGGTACTCCAAACTCCAACTCCGGTGTTTGGGGTGCTAGCTTGGCAGGCGGATCTGCCTCTTCGACAGTTGCAGCTTCCTCCTCTCAGGCGGCTTCGTCCCAGGCGGCTTCCTCTGCAGCTACCTCGACTCGTGCAACCTCGACTGCTGCTGCATCGACTGCTACAGCTTCATCTCCTGCTGCAACCTCGACCGGATTTGCGGACAGCCCCACTTGCCCTGGTTCCGACGGACAGATCTTCTACTACAACGGCGATGTCTTCTATGTCGAATGTTACACCGACTACGCCGGTGGAGATCTCACATCCGAGTACTTCAACAGCTTCGGAGATTGCGTCAATGCTTGCGCAACCAACAAGGCTTGTAACGCAGTGTCTTATGTTGGTGGCACCTGCTATCTTAAGGGCACAGCCAACCCTGGCAGCTCCAACCTGAATGTCTGGGGTGCTAAGCAGATTGGAACCTACGATGGATCCACCACTCAGATCACTACAACACCAACTGCGCGCGCTTCGTCTTCTGCTGCGGCCACATCGGCTGCTGCATCATCTTCCGGTACTATCTCTACCCGAGTATCATCGTCGTCCGCTGCTTCACCCACATTGACTGGCTCAGCTGGTGCCAACCCTGCTTGCCCTGGAGACGATGGCAAGACCTTCACGACTTCGGCAGGCACATTTGTCATCGAGTGTTACATCGATCGCGCCAACAACGATATTGGCACAGCAAGCTCCAACCCAACCAATTATGCCGACTGTCTCAACGCTTGCGCTGCTACTCCTAGCTGCCAGGCTGTTTCCTACGTTCCGAACGGCGCTTGTTACTTGAAGAATGGTCTTGGAGCTCCCAATTCCAACAATGGTGTCTGGGGAGCCAGGCTCGCCTCTATAGTAAGCTCCACTGCTTCTGGTGCGACCTCTTCCTCGGCTGCAGCTTCTTCGAGCCGAGCGGCTACTGCCTCCTCCACTACCGGTACCGGTGCTACCACCACTTCCACAGCTCCCGTCGCAACGTCCTCTGTTGTTTGCCCTGGAAGCGATGGTCAGACAATCATCACAAGCGCAAGAACATTCCTCGTTGAATGTGGTATCGACCGCAGTGGCAATGACATGGCCAACTCGCCCGTGTACCCTGGCTCGTACGAGGCCTGTATCGCTGCTTGCGCTGGACGCGATGGCTGCATGGACGTTTCTTACTTATCCAACGGGCCTTGCTACCTGAAGAGCAGCGCTGGCACGGCCAACCAGAACGCCAACATCATTGGTGGAAGGTTGATCAATGGCCCCTCGAGCTCCGCTGCTGCGGCTTCGTCCTCGGCTGCGGCTTCATCGCCAGCTGTCACATCGGGAACTGGTACGCCAGTGCAGACCGTAACTGTTACGACTACAATCAGCGGTACAGGATACCAGTGCACTTGCACACCAACGAGCGGACTTGGCTCTGGATCAGCTTCTTCTGCTGCTGCTGCTGCTTTCTTGTTCGCTGCTCGCGCTGCATCTGCGATCCCAGGCGCGACACTCGGCTGCCCATCATCCGATGGTTCGAAATACACAAGCAACTGTGGAGCTACATATGCTATTGAGTGCTACTCCGACCGCTATGGTGATGATAGTATGTATTGGCTGTCCTCATTGAAGAGGAAACCGCTAACAACTTTTCAGTTACTGGAGGTACATCATATACTAACACACTCAACGAGTGTATCGCGGACTGCGACAACACTAATAGCTGTATTGATGTGTCATACATTCCGGGATCTCCCGGCCCTTGCTACAAGAAGAGCAGTATCGCTGAAATCCGCCAGAACGACAACGTCTTCGGTGCTCGCCAACTCACGGAGTGCACAGCGTCCACCAAGCTCAAGCTTCATCGTAAGCGTGTTGTCCGCGCACCAACAGTACCGAAGAAGAAGATTCAGAAGCGTGGAGTATACGGCCCCGACTTCACGTTTACCCAGGAAGTCACCACAACGACCCAGACTACTACTTCTACCTCTGTTTACTACACCACTGTGTAAGTGACCTCTCTTAACGTTCAAACAGCATACACTAATCACATCGTAGCACCGCGATACCTGCCAACGTCGTTACTACCACCAGCACTGTGTACACCACTGCTGCTGCGACCGCTACCGTCACTAACGACGCTACGGTCACGCAGACTCAGCAGACCACTGTCACCACATGCCCTGCTGTCATCATGCGTGCAGTCCTATAAGTGAAGGTGCGGCCCTCGCTACCACATTCATGAATAAACAGGTAGAAAGAGTAGTGTCAAGTCGCTCCTTAAGTAGATTAGATTCCTGTATCACGACCACCCGCGTCGTGATGCCTAACCCACTAATGTAATGTGTGCTTTTCACACTTCATCCAATTAACATGCCATGATTGGCCTCTGATCATGTGTAACTGACAGAATATCTTTGATCTTTTCCATGATTGACAAATCTTTACTTGGGAGGTGAAGGTGAAATTACAAGACGGTAAGTGTGACAGCTTGGAAGATCGATATCTACTCGACAGACCTGCCAACACAGCGTCATCAAAAGCCTGACCACCACACTCCTCAAGGTTATCTTCACTCCTGACACGACCGCCTATTCGACTCTTGATGGCATAGTCAAAGGCCTCCTTCGCTTACCGCAATTCCTCTGGTGCTATGCCTCTGACGAACACTCGCCCGAACAAGGCATGGAATAATGTTTAAGGCGCAGTGCTTTCGGATCATTGGAAGATGAAGGTTCTTTGGAGTTCGGGCGTAACTTCAAGCCAACCGATTCCGAAGAAGACAGACAGGAACTTGAGCTGTCTTGCAGACGTGGCTGAACAAACCAGAGGCCATGTGATGGATATCATTTTGCAGCCTTGTGAGATTATGAAGGAGTTGAGGGAGTATAGGGGGCTGATGTATGCGAGTAATAGGTTGGAGCGGCTTTTGGGAGGATGCTGTGTGAGTTCCATGGGCTTAAGGGGGTGCGCAGGTAGACCGGAATAATGGTCTGGCGGTCATGGCGCGGACAGATTCGTATGCTCAATGCGATTGTGTGATTTTGAAGTCCCCTCTGTCGTGCAGGTGTGATCGTCATGCAACTCGAACTACCCTTGAGGACGGTCTTTCATCAGCCAATCAGGTGCTCGGAAGTTGCGATACGAATAGAAGTTAGATCGTTTTGTTAGCGCAAGCCTAGCGCCGCACCTATCGGTCATTGGAGGCCTTGACTCCCCCCACCACTCTTCCACTTCAGTACGAGAGGTCTTCATGCAGCACACTCGTGCGATACGAAAGGCAGCTAGATCATCACCTTTTGTGCTGACTGCGATCGATCATGCCGGCGGTCGTGTCGAGACCCCGGGTTGAGACTGCTCGGAAGAGACGTGCTCATGCGAAGTCAAGAAAGGGGTGTGGTAACTGCAAGCTGCGACGTATCAAAGTGAGTCAGATCAATGGTGGATTCCATTGTACTTGATGAAATGACTACGAAACAGTGCGACGAAGCTCAGCCTTCCTGCAAGAAATGCAAGCTCTATGGCGTGTCTTGCGACTACTCCGGCCTGGAAAGCTCTTTAGATCTCGATGCTCAGGGATCTTTCCAGGTACTACTCGAGCCAAACACTGTTGTGGAGTCATGTAGCCTTGACGAAGGGGACGTTGAAGCATGCGTACTGCATCAAGAAAATGGTATCAACTCATGGATACCTCCGCTTGACTCTATTTCTATTAACTCAAGTTTGACCACTGTTATCGATGATTCTCTCCGTTTCAACACATCGAACCCCAATTGGATAAACAAGTCTTGGCACTTCACCAATAAACGACTAGTGATCCTTTCGAGGTTCAGGGAGCGGACCTCAGTGACTATCGGCAACCCACAGATGGCGCCATTATATCGCGATCTCATATGTCAACTTGCATGTAAGGTGAGATTAGGTCTCCGAATGTCCATAAACTGGCAGTGCTAACAGTACGATAGCACTCCTTTCTGATGCACATGCTTCTCAGTGTAACTTTGATGCACGATGCCCATCTCGCAAATCCTTTAGCAGCTGCTTCTGCCACCAACAGCAGCCAGATAGCACTCGAACATTGGAATACGGCTTCGAACCTCTTTAACGATGTCCTATCTCGGCCAATTCCGCCATCGTATCGTGATGCCATTTGGGCCACCGGAGTGTTTATAGGTGCTGCATCATTCTGGTCGATCAGCTCCACCAACCCATATGACGTGTGGCCATTGAAACCGGAAGAGCCAGACGACCTCTCCTGGCTGAGGATCGGCGAGGGGAAGAAGCACCTCTGGCGACTTGCTCAACCTCTGAGATCGGACAGCATCTTCTGCGGTCTTATCAAAGACCACAGCTGCCTCACAGTACCAGAGTGGACAGCTATTGAGACAGCTACCGAATCAGGACCGTACATCGCTGCTCGCGTCATGAAGATCTTTGGTATTACACCTTTGTCTGACGAAAATGATAACGCCTACTATCATCCTATACTCGCATTGTCGAAATGTCCTAACATCAAACTTACGCATGAGAATGCGCTGAACTTCTTGTACATCATGGCAGTCATCACACCCGAGTTTCTCAAGCTCTTGGAAGCCAAAGAAATGAGGGCGGTATTCATCATGGGATGGTGGTACCTCCTGTTGACGACTGGCGACTTATGGTGGATGAGTCGAAGGGCCAAAATCGAAGGACAAGCAATTCGCATCTGGCTGAGAAGGCAACAAGGTGGCGAAGAACTTGCAGACCTGTTGGATGAGATTGAGAGGCATGCCGGGGTCGAGGAGGTAGCAACGGCATGGTTTTTCGAAAAAGTTTAAGCTCAACCGGCGAGGCTATCGTGTATCCCGAGAATTATGCTCCGGCGTCCAGCATTGGAGACCAGGTCGCTAGAGACTAGGTTTCCAATGCTTCTGAATCTTAAATGCGTCACCTGGACCAAATCGACTGTCTTATTGGCTTTCCAGATGTAAGCGCTTGGCTGCATGCAAGTGAGCAACAAATTTGCAAGGCTTGGGCGTCTAAGGCTGAGCACTCATGACCTGATCTTGTATATCCCCGCGTCATTGCAAATTTACCCTCACAATCGGCCCAGGTACTGCCGTGCAAGAGTAGCGCATTGCGGTCTGTGACGGTGCGCATCTAACTTCGAGTGTAACAGTCGTGCGCATGCCTACCCGATGGCAACGCAAATTCACGAGGAAGAGCCACTTAAAGCATAGGTTCGAGATGCCTGTATCTTACGCGAACGACAACCATTTATCGAAAATGACTTTCAGGAAATAGCTGCGACTCTATAGCGCACGCCGCAAAAGACCTGGAGCCGGATACCGAGGATCTACACGCTAATTCGATTGGTCAACCAGCTGGAGGTTATAGAAGGCTTCATTGCTAACGACATCACCAACTTCTCGTTCCCTTTCAGTTCACGCGGACTACCAGATGTGTTAAAGAGCCATATCGCCAGGGACCAGTTCATCAAGCTGCAACATCTGGTATGCGACACCAAAGCTCTGGCCCTGGAATGAGCAGATGCGCCACATGGCCACATCCAAAACTTGGATGACGTTCCTCTCAAGATTTGTGGGCAGTTGGGTAAAGGCGGTTCAGGATTTGTCGATCGAGTGATCAGCACTGTGACTCACAGGGAATTTGCTCGGAAATTGATACCTCAAGGCAAAACGTTTCGAAAAGTCAGAAAGACTCTGCGGGAGTTTGAGAATGAGCTTTTGAATCTCAAAAGGCTGTCACGATTTCATCGGCACATTGTGGATCTGGTTGGAAGCTACACTGACCCAAAACATGTCGGAATTCTCATGTATCCAGTCGCTGGTTGCAACTTGGTCGAGTTCCTGGAGGAGCCGAACCTCGATGGAAGACGGTGGATACTTCGAACATTCTTTGGCTGTCTGGTCTCGGCATTATGCTTTCTGCACGACAACAAGATTCGACACAAAGGATATCAAGCCATCAAACATACTGATCAAAAACAATAGCGTCTTCTTCACCGACTTCGTTGTGTCCATTGACTAGGGCGAACTGGGACACTATGGGTATTGGTGCCATGGCGCCACGTTACTGCAGCCCGGAAGTGGCAGGAACTCATCATCGGACATCTGGTCACTTGGATGCGTCTTCCTAAAGATGTGGATAGCTTTGAAGGATACACCATGGACAAGCTTAAAGCCCACCTTACTATCGAGGGACAACTCACCCCATATCATGCTAAACAGGTTGATCTTGCTTCTTAGATCAGTCAAATCTGTTGTGGTGTATATACCTTTTAGGACCCGAGGGTCGAAAGGTCGGCCTTTTGATATCGCTGCGGGGCCGCGACAAAATCAAAGCACTTCTTGGGCCGATATCGGACGACATACCAAGCGAGTGGATTGGACACATGCTCGAACGAGAGCGTGGCTTTCGCTGGGACGCACATCGCATTGCCGAAAGTATCAAGGACCTCAGCAGCGATGCGTCTACACAATTCTTTTACAGCGGGGCCTGCCGTATGCATGATGAAGATAGTGCTGAAAGTGTAGTTTCTCATGTCGAGAGCACTGAGAACGATATTACCTGAACACCAGTCGCCAGTGCGACCTCACAGATTACCATGACCGAGACTTACGATAATCACTTACAAAGACCCGCAGAATCATCTGCAACCGAGTTGCAAGAGTTGGTTTCGCCTGTTACTGTTGATGCCCGGGGAGCCATCCCGGTTCGGCTTGTAGTAATTGAAGGCAGTGTGTACATCTTGCGGTCCCGCGGTCCTTGACTCTTTTGCAGATTGGACAATTTGAGGGGTATAAGTCGCAGACACGATGCAATTGCTGGCTGTGAAGCCTAGCAATCCCGCTTGGACGGCCATAAGTGTGCTGGCCAGATATCCAGGCTTTCGGTATGTGAACTCCAAGTAGATTTCCTCGCCTCCAAATCGAGGTAGCATGCACAACAGCAAGCCCGCAAGCTACAATGACTGCGCCGAGTACCCATAGCGGAAAGACTGAGGCCGACGCTTCCAACCGCCTTTACATTGATGCCCGTTGTTGCGAAGATACCGCTGCAGATAACGCGTGAAATGACGAGGGTAAAGGCGCTTGACCAGGTAATTTTCGTCCAAGCGTTGAGGTCTCGGGTAGCACATTGTCCCCAATGGAGCGCGATGGTTGATGTAGTCGTCTATCATCGCTTTGGACGTAAGTTTTGGTACTGTCGGTCTGTGAGAAGGTAGGTGATAGTAGGGGCTGGTTCTCGTGTGAAGTCATTTTGAGTGGTCATGTAACATCCGTTACAGCAGTTCTGAGTACTTTGAAGGAAGTCATACTATTACAGGGACGCGCCGCGAAGGAACGCGTCAATTGTCAGCAAACAATGCCATCATCGGCTCGCTGGATGTCGCGCTCGCAGAGTGTTGATAAAGTGTGATACCTGTTCCATGAACGACGCATTGATTGGTGCACAGTCGTCTTGTGTCACAGCACGCCATCGTCATGACAGTTGACGCAGTGTCTTCGATGAGGAACACCAAGTCAGCATCCACTGTCGACAAATACCGTGAGCACTTGTGTAACGTTTCTGCCGTCGATGATCTTCATCAACGAAGACGAGGTTCGTTCAATGGAGCCCGAGGTTGGGTGAGGTCATTGTGCGAAGGGCATTCTGCTAGCAACGGTGACAAGAACTATATCATTACTGCTTAATTCCAGATTTAGCTTCAGAAGAAAGTTAATGGCATGGAAAGTCGTTCCAACACAACGAATACGAACACAATAAGGTCGTGATGGAGTTTATAGAAGCAAGGTGGGCCACAAAAGGTGGGGCATGGCACGTGCTACCGTGTTAATTTTGCTTGGCAGACGCGTCATGGTGTCTTCTTTTCTCGACGAATGAACCCATCAGCAGCCACCCCCAATCATGACCGACAACGATGTTGTGCGGGACTTCCACCACCCGTATGAGCCATATGACATTCAGAAACAATTCATGAATGCAGTCTACGACTGTCTTGAGGATGGCAAAGTCGGCATTTTTGAATCGCCGACAGGAACCGGCAAATCGTTAAGTCTGATCTGTGGCTCCTTGACTTGGCTACGTGATCACAAACGCCGCAACTTCGAAGACGGCTTCGAGGTCGACACAGCAAACAGTGATGATCCGCCTTGGATGCTGGAGCATGCCCGAAGGCAACGGAAGCAGGACGCGTTTCGCCGCCGGCAGGAGCTCAATGAACGTCTTGCAAAGATCAAAACCAAAGAAAAGCGTGCCAAAGAGCGCGCGGCTGCTGCAACTCAGACCTACAAACGACAAAGGATTGGCTCAGACGATGCCAATAATGAGGATGCAGAGGCACAATTTGCGCTCGACGACTATGAGTCTGATCAAGAAAGGGTTGACAGTGCGAAAGCTAGCAAATTTGATAGCTCCGGCCTCTCTGCAGAAACTCAAGCGTTGATGGACAAGCTCGGTTATGCTCTCGTTGAGACGAAGACAGACGACGGAGAGGTGCTCGATGAGACAAAGATCTTCTTTTGTTCGCGGACGCATTCGCAGCTGACACAGTTTTCAAGCGAACTGTCGAGAGTCAAAATGCCTCCTGCTATCACGATGGAAGAAGACGCCGACACCAGAAACATCGACAGAGACACGGAAGATGTGAAACACTTGACCCTTGGTTCGAGGAAGAATCTCTGCATCAATCTCAAAGTCAGCCGCTTGGGCAACGCAACAGCGATCAACGAACGATGTCTCGAACTACAGCAATCCACGTCGAACGAAAGTAGATGCCCTGCTATGCCCAAGAAAGACGACGAAGCTCTCTTGAATGAGTTTCGTGATCACGCGCTTGCGAAGATACGGGACATCGAGGATCTGGGAGTCCTTGGTAAGAAGCTGGGAATCTGCCCATACTATGCTTCACGGCCAGCTACCAAGTTCTGCGAGGTGAGTATTATCAATTAGATTAACAAGGAGCTATTGCTAATTTGCTAGATTGTCACCTTACCGTACCCTTTACTCCTGCAAAGGTCTGCACGTGAGGCATTGGGCCTGTCACTGAAGGGCCATGTAGTGATCATCGACGAAGCGCACAACCTGATGGACGCCATAGCTGGCATCTATTCCGTCTCCGTGACCCTGTTTCAAGTACAGCAAGCTCGAAGTCAGCTCACGGCTTATCTACAGAAGTTCAGAAATCGGCTCAAGGGCAAAAATCGCGTCTATGTTGCGCAGATCATCCGCATCCTTGATTCGATCATTGTGTATCTGCAGTCAATCAGCACAAATTCGAAAGCGGATGATGGCTTGGTCGATATGGTCTCCATTATGTCTGGCAAAGGCGTCGACCAGATCAACATCTTCAAGCTCAACGCATACCTCCAAGAAAGCAAGTTGGCACGAAAGGTCGACGGCTATACAGCGTACTCAGACGAGATGGGCGAATCACCAGCAATATCAAAACGAAAAGACGAAGCAACTCAAGCTCCTCGACACACTGTACCAGTGCTCATGCACGTACAGTCATTCCTTCTGTCGTTGATGAACCCCTCAGCAGAGGGCCGCTTCTTCTACTCGAAGGAAGATGGAAACGAAGAAACTCTGCGCTACATGCTTCTTGATCCCACATACCATTTCAAAGACATTGTGGAAGATGCAAGAGCTGTGGTACTGGCAGGCGGGACGATGTCTCCAGTAAGTACTCATTACCCAGAGCAGAGTTTTGCCATTGACGTTGTCGAGATGAGCGACTACGAGCATCACCTCCTCCCTTACCTCGATCCTGGGAAGATACAGACTTTGTCTTGCGGCCATGTCATACCACCATCCAACCTACTGGCAGTACCAATAGTGAAAGCCTCGAACGGCGCTGACTTCGACTTCACCTTCGAGGGTCGGAACAAGGAAAGCACCGTAAGTTTCTTTCCTCCTTTCTACTGAACATATATTGACTATGTGCAAAGATCGTCAATCTTGGACAAGCTATCCTTAGTGTGGCTCAAAGCATCCCTGACGGTGTAGTTATCTTCTTCCCGAGTTATGCATACCTGGACATCTGTATTGCATCGTGGAAGCGCCTGTCTGCTCAGCCTTCTAAAGTCACATTCTGGGAACGGTTCACGCAAGTAAAGCCCATATTTCTCGAGCAGCGAAGTGATCAACGATCCGCTGGCAACTCCTTTGCGTCGAAAGAGGCGGCAGTGGACTCTGTTCTTACAGCGTATAGCGCTACCGTGACATCAGGCAACGGCCGAGGCGCACTTCTTTTTGCCGTAATCGGAGGGACTCTGTCCGAAGGCATCAACTTCAGCGATGCTCTAGGCCGTGGTGTCATCGTTGCTGGCTTGCCTTTCCCCAACCCCCATTCAGCCGAGTGGAAGGCGAAGATGCAGTATGTCACGTCGAAAGAGAATGCGCGTGGTGGAGATGGCAAGGCTGCAGCGAGAGACTTTTATGAGAATGCCTGTATGCGCGCTGTCAACCAGTGCGTTGGCCGCGTGATTCGACATAAAGGCGACTACGCGGCTATTATGATGCTGGACAAGAGGTATGGCGGTGAACGCATCCAGAAGAAGCTGCCGAAGTGGATCAGAGGAAGTCTGGTCGTAGAAATGAATATGAAGGAACTCGAAAACAGATTGGATCAGTTTTTCAAGGCAAAGAGATGAGTTGTGGCCATCGATTGCGAGTTGATCGGTGCTTCGCTGGATGATAAGAGCCTCTTAGTTTAGTCCATACCTGGTACACAGCGTCACAGGGCCTTCCACCGACATCAGAGGTGTTGCAGCGGTGCACATTCGGATTTCGGCGGCTAACGAGTGTTTCACAATAGTGCATGAACTCATATCTTGAGGAGCTTGGCTGTCCCACATCTTACATTGACAAGGCTGCAGATCTCGGAACAATTACACATGCCATGTCACGATACACAACAAGAGTGCGCGACGATGTGGTTGGCACAGCCGCGGGCAGCAGCAGGCAGCTACAAAATTTGAACCTCCTCTTCACCGCCCAAAGATTACGGCCTCAACATCTATCGACACATGCTTCGTCCTTATCGTCATGCCTGGTAGTTGACGCGCGTTCGCTACGGGTGCTTGATTTGCAACCCGCGGCGGACGCAGCGGCACCGATTCGTTGCAGGTTAAATGTCATCGCTTTGCAAGAATATCCACCATCTCATTCGCAATGTACCGCGCTGGGTTACACATAGGATGGATAAACGCCGATCTGCGAGGTGGACTGCGATGGGGGCACTCTGCTCAACACGCCGAACTGTGATGTGGGTGTCAGACTGGGTAGACAGGGCTTCGACCAAAGTGACTGTCGACACGGCGTTCTTCGAAACCATTTCGCAGCGTCAGGGTTTGGTATACCATTGTGGACGTTCTCATATGACCATAGGTCTCTCATCCTCCGTGGCAAGGTGGTTGACACCGTCTTCTACAAAACAGATGCTCTTCCCAGTGACCCAGCGTCATCTTCAGTTTCTCGATTTAGGGGACGACCACTTCAAGATCGTCAGACTTACCCAGGCCCCACAACCACTTGGTCACCACCATCTTAAGAGGCTGGCTTGAAATTAGCAAGTGGACCGACTATTATACAGACGAGCCCTCTAAAGAGGCATTTCAACGCACAATAGTCAACGATTATGCCGAAAACAACGAGGCAGCCACCGGAATGAACGCGTTTGGTGACTGGTACCAGAGGATATGTATTTCAGATGGCGGAAATACGACGAAGGCTGCGCACGATTCAGGTAACGACTCGAAGGCTAGTCGATAGTTCTTCCAGGCGAGTCAGAAAGTATGTCGCAGATGGAGAGCCATAGCAGGCAATGAAGAATGCGACTTCAAACTGTTTGGTCGTAATTTCTTCCGTCAATATGCACAATATATGTGTGCGTCGAAGTGCTTCTTTCACAACTACTTCGGCACTGCGTCAGATCCTTTGCCGGTCTTATGCAGGAAGGAGACGTAATCGCGGTTGTGAGTGGGCTGCAGATGTCGCTTCTATTGAGGCCGGTAGATGGAGATTACAAACTCATACACATGTTTACGTGCACGGGATCATGTATGGCGAACTGTGGCCAGAGGACATGGATCGACTGGAGGACGTCGTGCTGCTTTGAGCTGAGGCACTAGAGGCAAACGCCCGAAACCTGCTATACCCTCTTCAACTCAGATCCTGAAGGTCTGAGATGATCACTGCAGTCCAACATGCAGAAGTAGAACCTAGGTAGAAGTGGCTCGTGCGGTGGCGCAGTATTGCCATCTCTTTTGGGACTAGTCCCGACGCGTTGCCAGTCTCACCTCCGCCAAACTGCATCGTGTCTTTCAACCCACACGATCAACCGCTTCAGAACCTCGTTTTCCCAATATTCTGTGGAGTGCCTTATTTCGTTAGTCAAGATGGCATGTCGTTGAAGCTACGTTGGCAGGGGAAGAGCTCGTATAGAGGGCCTGATCGAGTCCGTTGACCTTGAGCCTGACATAGCATCGAGACTACAGCGCAATGGCATCATCATGGCGCACACGCGATGCCGAGCAGCGCGGTACATACACTACAATCGCACAGGCTGAAGACCCACGTGCAGAGTTGACAGCGCACGGCAAAGAGCTGGAACACCGCCAAGACCACGATCTCGAAAGCGCGCTGTACATCGGTTCCAAGCCAACACCAGAGGATTTGCTTTTCCTCCCACGAGTAGCCGACAAGCTGCCGTATGGGGCCTTCCTCGTCGCCATTGTTGAGCTCTGCGAGCGCTTTGCGTATTACGGACTGGCTGGCCCTTTCCAGAACTACATGGCCAACTCTTATCACGACGCTAACGGACTGCCCGGAGCTTTGGGATTGAGTCAGTCTAGAGCAACCGCTTTGTCGAACTTTTTCCAGTTCTGGTGTTATGTGACGCCGATCCTAGGCGCAGTGGTGGCTGACCAGTACCTCGGTCGCTACCTCACCATCAAATGTTTCAGCGTAGTGTACATGGCAGGCATCGCAGTTTTGTTCTTTACGAGTCTTCCTTGGAGCATTGAGCGCGGTGCAGCATTTCCAGGCCTTCTGGCGGCAATGGTGATTATCGGGCTTGGAACAGGTGGGATTAAGAGCAATGTCAGCCCTCTGATTGCAGAGCAAGTGCGCAGTACAAGCGCCTTCGTCGAAACAAGGAGAGACGGGAAGCAAGTAATCATTGATCCGGAGATCACGGTACAGCGTATCTACATGATCTACTACATGTGTATCAACGTCGGCTCTGTCTCCGCGATCGCTACTACCCTGCTCGAGCTGCATGTTGGGTTCTGGAGCGCCTATCTGCTGCCTCTTATCATGTTCTGCGTTGGGTACGCTGTTCTGGTCTGGGGCAAGGACCGTTATATCATCAAACCGCCTCGAGGTGGTGTCATTGGGAGCTGCTTCCGTGCACTCTGGATTGTAGCGCGCAACGGATTTGACATCGACAAAGCAAGACCTTCCGCCCAGCGAAGCCGTGCACACGCAGTCTCGTGGGACGATAGCTTCATTGATGAGTTGAAGACAGCTTTGATGGCTTGCAAAGTGTTCCTATTTTTTCCCATTTACTGGGTTGCGTACTCGCAGATGATGAACAACTTTGTCTCGCAAGGTACGTCTCATCGCACGTTTTATTTGTTACTGAAGCTAATGTGCTGCCCGCAGCTGGTCAAATGCAATTGCATGGTCTCCCAAACGACATCCTACCCAATATCGATCCGATCACAATCATCCTACTGGTACCAATAATGGATCGCCTCATCTACCCTTTCATACGCACAAGATTGCACTTCGCTTTCACACCGATGACCCGCATCACGCTTGGTTTCTTCATCGCAGCCGTCGCCATGCTGTACGCTGGCGGTCTTCAATCCTTCATCTACAACGCCACGCCATGTTACTCGCATCCATCCAAGTGCGAAGCTGGCAGTATCGGCGAGGGCAAGTTCAAGCCCAACAACGTCCACTTTGCGTGGCAGGTGCCAGCCTACATTCTAATTGCCCTGAGTGAGATCTTGGCAAGTATCACTGGTCTGGAGCTGGCGTATGCGAAAGCGCCAGAGAATATGAAGAGTTTCATTATGAGCTTGTTCCTCCTAACGAGTGCTGGAGGTAGCGCTCTGGGCATACTGATCGCACCGCTGGCCAGAGATCCGTACTTGCAGTGGCTGTACTTTGGGCTGGCGGGCGCAGCAGCTGTCACAGGGTATGTTTTTCATCGCACCTTCAAGAATGTCGCGGACGATGAGGCAGGGAAGGTCGAGCGTGCTGAAGAGTTCGAGCTGAGAAGTAGGGGTAGCTTTGGAGACCCCGAAGATGTAGAGTTGGTTTCCAAGGCTGCGTGAATAGCAGGGCTTGGTGTCAACTTTCGGACTACACATCCGCCTGCAGTTGGCGCTTAGCTCGTTGTGCATCGAAGGTTATCAATAGGTCACAGGGGTGTGGCTGCTGACTGCATAAAGCGACAAGGCTGAGCCAACCTGGCCCAAAGAAAGCATATGCGCCACGCGGGGAAGAAGCTACATCAAGCTCTCCACCATCGCGGAGCCTCAGTTTCGTCAACGTTGTCTGGAATCGGACGTCGCATTACGAGAGCCCAAGAAGGATGGTTGGCGTCCAGCTTGGCCAAAGCTGCGAAGTGCGCGGGGGCGAGCATTCAACGTTATGTATGGTGTCGAACCCTACACCGGGCTTCGCTCGGATAGTCATATTCGGAGTGTTACTGTTCTTCCAAGGGAAGATAATGTGGATGTTCAAGCACTGCGCCGACGTACACGGCACGGTAGAATCAAGGCCCTGGAAGCCACGCAAGAACAGTTTGACCTTGCTGCCAGCGGTCTGATTTCTTGATCAAGAGGGTTTGTAACTGTAGGGTTTGATAAGTTAACCTGGCATGCTGGGATTTAGGGCTGAATCGAGGTGCAACAAGGTCTTGAACAAGGATAGTCACAGTACGATAGACGCATTTCAGATCCTCCTCACTCCATCACAAGTCATAGAACACCTTTGGTCGATGCATCATCATGTGTGAGGATTGTGATGTTGATGCGGGAAGGGTCAATAGGGTCCCCAACCCAAAGCCCAACTGCATCCGACGCCAATCTTCAGGCCGCCATCAGCCTCACACCAGCAACAAACCACATGACCACCGCCTGTAAGCATCTCCATATCCCCAGTTCCCGTTACCAACCTTACACCACCTCCAACAACCCCATATGACTTTGAATCGTCTCACATATCCCCAACACCAAAGTTCCAAGTATCAACCAGCATCACCTTCCGCGTACCCACCAACTACCCCTAGGAGATTGAGCATGGCGACAACAACCCTCTTCAGCCTGACCCCCCTCCCCCCCCCCCAAACCGCTTTGACAGCGCTCCGCATCCTCCCGCTCATCTCAACCACCGCATCGCTGACCCACGCGTACATGGAATGGGTGACCAACTCCTCGTTCCTCGGACCAGCTCCCGTTGATTCATCGCTTTCCCACTTTCTGCTGGCCCGGATGCGGCACCCAAGAAGGTCACTGAGGAGGAAGGAAATGAACCTGGGAAGGAAGCGGAGGCAGGAGTTGAGAAAGCCAAGGATGTGTTTGTGCCGGAGTGGTCCACATCCTTTTTCAACACGGGCGTCCTCAGCGTCATAGGACTCAACACCGCGACCCTCGTGTCTGCAAGCCTGAGCCTCCTCACCCAACTGAATCACCCTAGCCCAGCATAGGAGGAGAGTAAAGTGTTTTACCAGATAGGACTGGCGAGTGTGGTCGCGCATTACGCGTTTGTTCCGCTGGTGGGCCGGAGTATTAGAGATCTGATCGGTATGGCTGCTCAGAGGCGAAGTGGGAAGGCGGAGATGGTGGGAAGAACGAAGGTTGAGGGGCTTGAAGGGGAGAGAAAGGTGGTGGAAGGGGTAAGGGAGTGGGTGGGTTGGCACAAGGTATGGATGGGGACGGTGGATCTGGTGCTTGGCGGTGTTTTGCTTGGGGGGTTGTGGGGGCTGTGACGGTATGAGGGGCGGGCAAGGACAACTGTGTCATGAGCAATGGCTGCGGAGTGAGAGAACAGATGAATGATCAGTGGGTATCTTTCATTCATCTACAATACAAATGCCATACTTTTCCTCTTTCAAACGCCACAAAAATGTTAGTAACGCCTACAAATGCTCACGGCAATGATGACTTCACCACCCCCTCCGCTGCCCCCTATGCTCAGCCCCTTTCTCTTTCCTCTTAACCCTCTTAACATCATTCCTCCTCTTCTTCTCCTTGCCCCACTTCTCCGGATCCGCAATCGCCTCAACCTTCCTCTTCCTCCTGCGCTCCTCCCTCCTCTCTCTCACAGCTTTCTGCACATCGCCCATGACTCTCAAATACTCCTGCGTACCCATGCGCTTCTGCAGGGTATTCATGATCTCCCGCGCTTTGTCAATCAGCGCTTTGTATAGCTCGTTAGGCTCGTTGAGCGATGTCGAGGATGCGTTGGTGTGCGCGCGCGGGATGGTAGTCGCGGGGTCGACGAGCGTGTTGAGGGTTGTGAGGAGGTGGGGGAGGGAAGTGGAAAGGGGCTCGAGAGGGAATTTGGCGGCCATTGTTTCGAGGAGATTCATGATTGCGGTTTTAGCGTTCATGGAACTGGTGTCGCGGCGGATGATGCCGGAGAGGCGGATCATGAGGCGGTGGATGGCTGCTGATGGTGTCTTCTTGGTTGTGTTGGCATCTTCGTCTGAAGAGACGTCACCATCTGCGCCGTTCACTTCTGGCGCTTCTTCGGCCTCGTCTTCGTCGTCGGCGTTGTGCCATTGCCACTTCGCGCCGTTGACCGCTAGGCACCTCGCCAGGAAGGCGATGTTCTTGACACTCTGTGTGCAGAGCTGCTCCGAAACATCAGGGTTGAGCAAGTTCCTCAGCGATGCATTGGTAAGCTGTATCATGTTCTGCTCGGCCAATTGCAAGCCACCAGATCCCTTGAGCGGAAGCGCACCAAGACCAACATCCTTGTGAGCAATCGCAAGGTGAGCAAAGTACGTGCCCATCAGCTCGGCAGCCTTAAGCTTGACCCAGGCGTGAGGATACGAAACGCTGACCTGAACCGCAGTCCACAGGCTCTCCTTATCGGCGGAGAGCATGGTATCTTGGTATTTCTTGCAGATCTTGGAAACGAGTGTCAGTGAGTAGTACAGCAGCTCCCAATCGTCCTCATCGCGCCGTGCCAAAGACTCGTCAATCGTAGAGTCGAGCCCTTCCAGCACGTAGGATAGCTCCTTCGGCTCATCGTCTTCAGCATCAAGCATCTCGAAGTAGAAACCCCAACATTGTATGCCAAGACGCTTCAAGCCGAAGTTTTCGTCTTGCTCAAGCCAGCTCCTCAGATCGGCTGTGAAGTTCTGCAGCCGCTTCTCGCTCGCATGCTGGAACAGTCGCTTCACAAGCAGACTAGCAAGCTCTCGGCACTTGCTCGAATCATCGTTCGCGAGAGTGTTGATCAGAGGTAGGAAAATCATGCCGTGATAGTCGTACTGAGCCTTCTCTGGGAATCTAGGCAGAGCCTTGGTGATGACGAGGTCCAGAGCTTCCATGACAGACTGGCGACCTTCGACGTGCTCGTAGCGCAAGTTCTTGAGCAAGAACTCCATAGACTTCTTGAAACGCTTCTCGCTTTGTGTGTACGATGTCAAGAACTGGAAGTAGTGGCTTCGAGCAAGATCTCTGGCCGATCTTGTCTGGTTGGTTACCATCATTTCTGCGACCTTGTCCATGGCTTCGTACACCTCAGGTACATCGATGTGACGACTCATGACAGCCTTGAGGAACCCAAAGCTAACACCTTGGCGATCAAGCTCATCGAGATCTGGCAGCAGGCGCTTGATCAAGTGGCCGATGTCTCGCTCGCGGATGACCACGTTAGGTCTCTCACGAAGCACAGCCGCCACCAGCTTGAGCGACGCTTGGGCAAGCTCGGTGTTGGATGAGTGTGCACCCTTGATTGCTCGTACAGCCTCATCGATGTACACAGGGCAGTTGGCGTCCATCTCGTCCATAGGCACCTTGATGATGGTAGTAAGCAGACGAACAGCCGACACCTGCACCTCCTCCTGTCCCTGTACCATTGCGTCCCCGATAATTGGTAGGAAACCTGCCAGGTTCTGGGGTGTCTGGAGATCGTCATGCTTGCGCAGCACGGTTCTGAGAATGTCTAAACTGAAGCGTGTCATCTTGTAGATGTAAGACGATGTTGACAGACGCGCTCCAGACTTGGCGGCACCTCTTCTGTTGACCAGGAACCGCTTCAACTTAGGATCTGTCTTGTCGCCCTTCTCTGTCGTTGCGCTGGCTCTGTACACTTCCTGGATCAGCTCATAACAGAAGACTAGGATGTCTCTGTTGTTAACTGTCGGATTCTGCAAGATGCCCAGACCGATGCGGCGTAGTAGCTCGTCGATCTTCTGTACCATCTTTGCATTGATTCGTTCCAGCAGTAGGGACTTGATGGGATTGACCAGCTTGATGAGATGAGCAGGCGTGCTTGATCGTGAGATAATGTCCATCGTGTCGAAGCTCTTGCTGCTCTTGACTTCCTTCATCTTGCTGATGTACTCCTCGGCATCCTTCTCTTGTCCAGTAACGCCAAAGGTATCATCCATCACGATGTCGACAATGTCAGCAACGCTGTAGTCGAGGTCACCAGGCTTCAGCTGGCTGGCAAGGTTGACCAGAATGTAGTGAAGGGTGTAAGACAGCACGTGTAACTGGTAACCCCGCTGAAGTGCGGTCCGCAGAGCCTTGACAATGAACCCAACGTAGTTCGGTCCAGTAAGTACTGCGATCTCACTGAGTGTCTTTCTTGATTGGTCGCGACTCTCTTGTGTACGGCTCTTGAGAATGTAGCAGATGTCGAGAAGGACGCCAGGAAGTCGTCCCTCGATCTCTGAGGACGGAAGAACAAGTAGCACCTTTGTCAGGGCCACCGCGACAGGCACTCGAAGACTGGTAGTTGCTTCGTCTTTCTTGTGTAGGAAAGCTGTCAAGTCTGGCAGGAAGTTATTGACAAGGTCCTTGGTAAGTTTGTCCTGCTGAGGGAGCGTCTTCGACAGCGTGGAAGTAGGTGTGTCGATATCCATCGCATCTGCATCTGCCTCTACGATCGCTTCTGAAGTCTCATTGCCATTTGATGCGGGCTGAGAAGCAGTGACATATCCCTTCTTCCGACCGGCCTGGTTAAGCCCATCCATCAAGCCACCGATAAGTCGCACGATAGCTTTTTGCATATCCTCTTTGCTGGTCAAGTAGCCAATGTAACGTTTGAACAAGGATCTGAACTGGGGCCACTCTAGCCACTCGACCAGAGCAGCAAGGGTACGAATCGTTTCTCCGGCGAGGTTGTCAGCACTGTCATCATCTGCTTTGTTGAAGACGAAGTGCTCCAGCAATGGCAAGAGGATGTGGTACGTATTTCCAGGTTGCAGATGGGAAGCGTTGGCCGCCAGTCGACGAAGAGCCCTCAACCTTCGATGACCTTGGATGTGCAGGATGTTGCTGAAGAACGACGCTTCTTCATCGTCTGAGACGAGGACGAACAAGTCAGCTACCGGTGTCCACTCGCGGTGCACCTTCACCAGCTGTTCTGTGACAGCCAAAAACTCTGTCCTGACAAGCTCAGACGGCTCGCGCATTCCGTGCTGAATCCCAGGGATAATTGCAGCCGTAATAAACTCTTTGAAGTCATCGCCCTGTGACACTTCGATGAATCGGCGGAGTGTCGAGGATGCGTTCACTCGAATACTCAACTCATCGTTATCTTTGATGAAGTAGAGCATGTTGTAGACCAGAGGCTTCCACTGCATGAGCGAGAATGACTGGTATCCTTGGTCGTTGATCTGGTTGAATGCTTGTGAACGGCGCTCAAAGTCAGGTTCGTCCAATCGGCCCTTTGCAAACGAATTGAGTTCCTGGCAGAGCTTTGCGATGCCTGCAAGTTCCTCCCTGGTGTCAGACAAGTCCTGGACAACATCGCAAAGTACAGTGCGGGCAGCTCGGTCCTGGAAGAAAGCGAACATAGGGCAGATAGCATCATAGATACCTTCGAAGAGCTCGTCCAGACTTTCAGAGTCGCATCGTTGAATGAACTCGTGGAGGATCTTGAGTAGGCCTAGCTTTGTCCTTGGGTTGACCCGCTTTGATGGTTGTCGAATAAGGAAGGTCGCAATCTCGATCATGCTGCGGGAATCGGTCGAACCAACAACGTGAGGAGCAAGTTCTGCAATAGCCAATACTCCTGATTCGAGCACTTCTTTGCTTGGACTCTTCCGGAGAAGGCCACCGACTCGGTTCAGAATCGCATTAGAGTATGGCTGAATGATATCTGTGTGTATGCGGTTCCTCTGGATCTTTGCATCTACAGATGATGCCTGATCTTCATTAGCAACAAGCGAGAAGATGTTGCGAAGAATTTCGTCCAGAACGAACTGCTTCACCTCGTCCTTAGCCGAAGGCACACCCAGACAGTCGATGATCTTGATGAGGATGTCCTTGTTGTGCTCGACCAAGAAAGGTGCTGTTGATGTAGCCTTGGACCAGGATGCAAACAGTCGGAGAAGTCCAGAGATAGACTGAGCAGTCTCGATAGGGAACTGCTCTAATCGTGGTTCGACAAGCTCCTTGACGATTGCTGCTGTGTATGGGTGCCAGTCGAAGTCTGGACAACTCTCAAAAAGTCTAGCCAGAGATTGCAGGGCGCGCTGACGAACCGTTCTGAGCAGCGATACTTGAAACTTCTGGCTGTCGTCAACATCGGCTTCCTCCATTGCTGCGGCCGTTTGCAGGTCTCGAGATGCTCTGACGAGACAGTACAAGATGGGATCCACAACATCGGTAGTGAAAGGTGTAAATGTCGTCTTGAACGTGCTCAGCAAGTCATCAAGCATGTTCAACATACCGACCTGCTTGCGGGTGTCGATCAGACCCTTGCGCAACAGATCTTCGTCAAGTACGCCGTTTCGAAGCACTGAGGCGCCACTCAGAGGTCCAAACGCAATACTCAAGAACTGATGAATAGCGTCATCGCCAAACCTGTTCTTCAGTCCGATGAACACAGACTTCCTCTTTGACTCTAATCCTCGCTTGCCAGCGATAACTTTGCCGTACAACAGCCGCAGGATGATAGGGAGAACTTCAGTAAGGTCACTGTCCTGGATCTTGCCTTCGCTGAGGAAGATGGGCAGCTCGTCTCGGAAACGCTGATCATCGAGCAAGCCAAACAACTCTTCCTGATAGGGCATCACAGCACGATCCTTCCAGACCAGAAGCGCTTGGAGTGCAGCCTTTTGTATTTCGACATCACCATTGCTCAACAGTGATAGTAGAGCGTCGCGAACCTCACTAGAGCGGTACAAGACCTTGGGATTGTTGAACTTCGAAAAGACAGACAACATAGCTTTCTGGTCTTTCCGCGACCATCGTTGCTGTGATAGCTCGGGCGCATCATCGTGTATATCGCCCTCGTTCTCGATCTCTGCGACAGGTAGGTCCAACGCCCAGTCTAGGAGTACGGGAACGAGCAGACGCGAACGTTTCTCGGCGACTTGCGGTAGTGCGTTCAGCAAACGCAACGCTTGCGTTCTGCAGAAAGCGTTGATGAACGGTATCTGTGGGTGTTTGTCGTCGAACATGGCCTCAAGCTTGTCTTCGATGTTGTATGATAGCTCCTGGCTGTTAGAAACTAGGTCTTGTAACTGGAACACGTTCGTGCACTCGAATTCGTTGGCATACCGCTTCTGTGCAGTGTTCTTGGCGAGTCCGCTAGCGGAGTTTTCCAGGCTCTCTGGCTCACCCAGCCATGCGAAAGCAATCTGCGAGACAAAGCCTTCCCCTTCCTTGGTCTCGCACATTGCCTTCAACGCTGCACAGGTGTCATCCCAAGCTGACGCCATTCTGACGTGTAGAAGTCCAAAGCAGAATGTAGGTACCGCCTCGCCCACCCACTCATCGGCGCAGACATCCGGATATAGTTTCGCAAGCTGGCCTATACGCATCGATATGGACCGTTGATTTTCGAGATCCAGTGGGGTCTGCTCGATCATCATCACGATGGAGATGATATTTCGCAATTCCTCGCTCGTACTCGCGATGATTTCCAGGATGTAGATCGCTGTCAACCTCATGTCGTGAGACGGCGAACCCAAGCAACGCATAAGCTCGCATTTCAGAGATTCCATATGAGCGCCACTCGTCGAAATGACCTTCTTCTTCTTCTGCACCAGAGCGAGGAGCGCCTTCCAGAACGAGAGAGAGTGGGCGTAGATTGGTGTGGCTTGGCACAAGGTCGGCCACAAGCTGAGCGCAAAAGCCTGATCATCGATCGACTTGTCAACCAGGTACTGGAAGCCTTTACCGATACCAAAGATGTCGGTCTTGCGAGCGTTCTCGGTCAAATCTACCCTTGCGGCTGTGTCTAGTAGCTTCTTCAGCTCCTCCCAAATACTCCTTGTCTTGTCGTCAGGAACGGCCAGGATCTCTAGGGCATCGAGTAATGCGTTGCAGTGGTACGTTGACCTATCCAGTTCTTCATTTTCGGTTTGTGTTTTCGAAAGCTCTTGGAATGGTTTATCGAGAAGTGCTTGCCAGCGGCCTGAGGCGTGAACGGCTCCAGCGGATATTGTGCCGCTCTGGTAGAGTTGAGGAAGGATGATGCAAAGCTCTGACCCATATTCGTGCGCCTTTTGTGCAATGAATCTACGAATTGTTAGAAACTTAGTTTGTTCGGGCTGAGTGATTGGCTTACCGCTTGAAGTATGGTAGTAGAAGGGTCTTGAACCTCTCTGCGCCAAGCTCGGCAAACATGTTGCAGAATGGCAAGAAGTACTCGTCCCATGATCCTTTGGTGAGGCCTTCTAGAAGCTTCTCGTAAGGTATCGCGGCATCTAGGGCACAGTACTGGAATACAACGGTGGTCGCCGACAAAAGGTCCCAAACTTCGGTAGACTCAAGGTTCGCTGGCTCGTTTGCAGTGCTGAGAACATGTTCGAGGGAACTGAGCACGGGCGTCCAGTCCGCAATACGAGTGCCCTTCCTTACGCCACAAACAATGAATAGCAATCGAGCTGACAATGCTGCGTGCCGTGAGTCTGCTGACAGGATCTGCGCAAGAATGACGTCGAGGAGAGGTTTAAAGTTCTCGGCATCCGTGTGGTGAATGACCGCGGTAATGACGCCCACTAGGACTGGTTCGAGCGGTGGCGCTTGAACAGACGCGTAGTCTTCGTGATACGCTTCAGCCAACAGTGCGTGAACTATCGCCGTGGCGCTTGAGTGTATGCCGCGCTGCACTCCCTTCAGTGAGTCTGCGAGCAGGAACATAATGCCCTGCTGAAACTCGTAATCCTTCTCATTGTCCTGGAGCTCCTTCAGCTGCTCAGAGATGTGCCTGATGATCAACTTGAGGGGTGTCTTGTCACGATGGTATCCAGCTCCGGCCTTGCGAACGAGGAAGCTGAGCGACTCAGCGGCAAAGCGCGCCACGAAAGCCTTCTGTTGTGCGCGTCCCAGCAGAGGCGAGACCAGATCGAAGGTCGGTCGCAGATCCGGTACTAAGAGCCTGGAGAGGTACTTGAACAGCCATGCCAGGCACGTGAAGCTCCATTCTATGACCTCGATCTCTGCGTGAGTGGCCGCCAGGCGCGCCACAGTCTTGACAACCCTCTCAAAGTGTTTTTCGAACTGCTCGCCGAGGTCGTGTGCCAGATGCGCCAACAGACTCAGCAGCGCCTCCTCGCTGTACTTCTCGCCCTTCTCAATAAACTCGACAAGCAGGTCGACTATGCGGTCGCTGTGGTGGAGGACCTGTGGGAGGCTGTCGCACAGCGGCGAGACCTTGCGCGAGAAGTGCACAAAGTTCTCGGACAGGTTGAGTTCCTTCCACTCGAGAAAAGAGTCCCGGAAGTACGAGAAGGTGGTTTCAAGCTCGGCATCGTCGATAATCGTGTTGCGCCCACGGCGGACCGGTTCGATCTTGAGCTTCGCGATGCGCTGCGAAAAGCCCTCGAAGCGGTGGTTGCGGGACGAGACAGTGCCGCCTTTTGTTCGTTTTGGTGCGCGCACCTTCGAGGACGGCTTCGAGAACGTCTTCGAGGACGACCTCGCGCCGGATTTTACGGAGGATTTGCCAGTTGCGCCCCGCGACATTGCTGGCATATTGTGTGTGGAAGTTGCGACTGCTGAAGTCTAGGTCGCTACTACTTTCTCGAATGTCTCCACAGAATTTTGTCACTAGCGTCTGCCACTTTTTGGGCGCTTGGACGTTTTTGTTGCGGACTTGGGCAGGACCTCCGAGGCTGCTCCAAAACACCAAAAGCTGCCATCTCCAATTCATTACATCATCATGGCTTCCAAAATGTCAGCTTCATAATCTTACCTCAGAATTGTGCTAACATTGATACAGTGTGGTCATTGGCGATGTGGATGGTCAGTTCCAGGCTGTCTTCCAGAAAGTGAACGCGCTGCACGTGAAGAACAACTTTGCTTTCGCGCTCATTATTGGCAACTTGTTTGCTAGCACGCAGAGCTCCAGCGATGTAGCTGAGCCGGATGTGCAGTCGCTCGTGGATGGCAAAATCGAAGTTGCACTCCCAACATACTTCGCTCTTAGCAACCACGCCCTACCGCCAGCAGTCGTCGAAAAATTGCAGTCTTCACACGATGAGCTATGCCACAATCTGCATTTCCTGGGTAAACGAACGACTATGAAGACCTCAGAGGGAATTCGCATTGTTGCACTTGGCGGCCAAATGGACCCCAACATCATTGCAGGCCAGTCCAAAGACAAGTACCCACCTTTCTACGGCGAGACAGATGCAAAGATCCTCCGTGGAGCAACGACAGCCGACATTCTTGTGACCTGTGACTGGCCTGAGGGTATTCAGAAGCGTTCGAAGGCCGAGCTCAGCGCAGAGGTTTCGCCTTCGGCGCAACAGTGTATCGCCGACCTTGATATAGTCCTTAAACCCAAGTACCACTTCTCGACATCCAAAAGCTCTTTCTGGGAACGAGAGCCATTTTTCCACACCCCGAGTGATGATACCGACAACCTTTACCCAGTCACCAGGTTCATCAGTCTGGCCAAATACGGCAACTCTAACAAGCAGAAGTGGATCTACGCCTTCTCATTAGATCCCACAGCGAGCAATCCTATCGCGCCCCCGCCTGGTTCTACAGCCTGTCCTCTTGTTCTATCAGAGAAGAAGCGAGCTGCGCCGGAGCCACGAGAGCAAGCTTTGGTGTACGATGACGGTACTCGATTCGGCAGACGATCGCACAAGCGGCGCAAGGGTGAGCCTCGAGGACCATTGACTGCAGCTGAATGCTTCTTCTGCCTCGCCAACGAGAATATCGCAACACATTTGGTCACCTCCATTGGCGACAGTTCCTACGTGACCACAGCAAGGGGACCACTATCGACATCACAAACATACCCCAAGCTCGGCTTCCCATGTCATATGCTCATCATTCCCTTCTCACACCAACCCACGCTCGCTGCAATGGAAGAGGAGGAAAGGCTCGCCACCTACGCTGAGATGCAGAAGTACCGAGTCGCTATGAACAGCATGCTGAAATCAGTTGCGGGCGAAGAGTACGGATCCGTGGTGTGGGAGGTGAGCAAATCGAGTCTGCCGCATACGCATTGGCAATACCTTCCGGTCCCGGCAAATCTCATTGGCAAAGGTCTTGTCGAAGCTGCCTTCAAGGCGTTGGCCGAAAACCTACATTGGCCGGCCTTCACAAAAGAAGATGTCGGTGATGGATTCGAAGAAACAAGCGACTTCTTCAGAGTCCTTGTGTGGGACCCAAAAAACGCCCCAGAGAAGCAGACAAGCTTGGTCTTGCGCTTCGATGACAAGATACGCTTCCACAACCAGTTCGGTCGAGAAGTACTAGCCAAACTGTTGAGGCTGGACGAGAGGATCGATTGGAAAAACTGCGGCCAGACACAACCCCAGGAAGAGCACGATGTTGAGAAGTTCAAGGAGGCCTTCAAGACCTTCGACTTCGCCGCCGAGTAGAGATGCTTCGATTCCGTTTCTGCCAGACACCTGTACGCATACCATACCTCTATCAACAGAACAATTGAACATGCGGCGATCGCCGACGGGATTGAGAGTTGATATCGACCTTCCTACCTGGCGACGCCATGTCTACGTAACACCTCCTTTATCTGGCGCGCACTTCCTCGATACCTCGAACAAGCCTATCAAACAGCATTCAGATATTGCCAATCCCAGAGTCGCAGAGCATACATACCCGAAACGGCATTTTCTTGAAGCGCTGTTGAACATAACACCATCAGGCCAAGACAGCCCTTGGCATTGGTGATTTTAGACTTTGTCATGTGCGTGCTAACGCGGGGTAGGATCTCCCATCTCAGCCCTGGCCGTTGGTGACACGGCAGTTTGATAGGATTTCTCCGCTAACATCTCCCTAGCGCATCGCTTTTACGTCAAGACACCGCATCCTCACGTTCCGCCGTCCTGGTTATCTATTCGCTATCTCACCTTCCACTAACAATGCCGAGTATCCTCGCTCCGAACCGCAGAACCGCCGTGTCTTTGGAAGTTTCATCTATTGTGCCAATCAAATAGCGATCTACATACAACGCCGAAAATAGATGGCCCAATCAGATAACGCGATAAGAGCACCTGCACCCAACCTTCCCAAGCCTTCGTTCCTCAGCACGCTGGTCGAAACTCTTGTAATCTTCCGAATGCCCAGTCAGCTTACACGAAATGCAGCTTAGGTCGGTCCCGAGACCCGTCCTGGCAGTTGCAACTTTGCTGTATCAAGCAGACTGCGGATGATCAGGTACGCTTCTCCTACTCCGCCCGGACAGGTAGAAGATGTGCAAGGCTTCGCATCTTGGCTGGGGTCTTCACCTGCCACTCTGGGTTCGTGAGAGCGCTGGTGCATGTGCGAGCGTGGCACTACAGTGAAGGACCCAGTGAAACTGTGAGCGCGTGGCTCCGAAAATCATTGTCATTGGCATGCTGATTGGAGCCCTTGGTGTTTGTGTGCGACTTCGCTGTCTGTTCCGAGAACTATTGGCAACGACTTGGGAGAAGGTGTATAAGAATGGCGAGCATCAACGACTTTGAAAGACAAGACAGGACATCCCTCGCTTCCTTCTTCAGGTCCCAGCTTCGAGCAATCTTGCTTGACTCCACCTCGCCCTCTCTCTTCTCAAGGTCACTTCATACAGACATATAGTTCACCATGAAGACTGCCATTCTCACCTTCGCTCTGGCGACTCTCGCCTCGGCCGCACCAGCACCTCTCGTTCCCCGCGCGCCACCGGGTGTTCCTACCACCGCTGCGGCAAAGACCCAGCTCGCTGGCCTCACCGTTGCTGCCCAAGGTCCTCAGACCGGCTACTCTCGTGACTTGTTCCCCCACTGGATCACACAGTCAGGTAAGTCACTTACTCCAACACTAATCGAACAGAGATGTTAACATCCGCAGGCTCCTGTAACACCCGTGAGGTCGTCCTCGCACGTGACGGCACCAATGTCGTCCAAGACTCTTCTTCTTGCGCTGCTACCTCCGGAACATGGAAGAGCCCCTACGACGGCGCTACATGGACCGCCGCCAGCGACGTCGACATCGACCACATGGTTCCCCTGAGCAACGCCTGGAAGGTACATTCCAACCCCACTCCCAACCCTTCCCCCAAATCCTCCCCTCGTACTAACACACCCCAGTCCGGCGCCTCGTCATGGACCACAGCCCGTCGCCAGGCCTTCGCCAACGACCTGACCAACCCCCAGCTTCTTGCTGTTACGGATAATGTGAATCAAGCCAAGAGCGACCAGGGACCTGAGGACTGGAAGCCCCCGCTAACAAGCTACTACTGCACTTATGCGAAGATGTGGGTCCGGGTCAAGAGCGTGTATAGTCTTACGATTACGAGTGCGGAGAAGACGGCGTTGACGAGTATGTTGAACACTTGCTAGGCTTGAAGCAAAAGCTGGGATGAAGACTAGGGGTCTTTGGATAGATGTGTCATGCAAACAGAATGAATTAACAACGCTATGATCGTGTTAGACCGTTGCCCACGAACCCATGTTTCGATTGAACTGACTTTTGTGGCCGAAGGAAAGCGCTTGTCTGATTTGTCCTCACAGTATTCTGATCTTCTACTCGAACTGCTTGATCCCCTCCCCTCAACATACCATACTATCCTCGAAACACGAAAAGCAAAATCACAAATACTGAAGGAGCGTACACAATTGCCCCAACGCAAAACGAGCGCAAACCCCACCGAGCGCTCCTCGAACTCACCTGCCTCACGTCCACCCGATCCTCCCTATGAACTCGGTCCCTCCGTATACCGACACACCCACATAAAACTCTTTGCCTCCTACAACCCACAAGCCCTTACATCCAGCGTCAAATCAAGTCCGGGGCCTTAATATCCGGACATGGCGCATTCGAATCATCCGTGGTCCTAATACACACACTCCTCGTATCGCCATTCTGGGTAACCGCCACACCTGCACAGTCCGCTTGAAAGAACGCTCGCATCTCGCAAACGGTATTTTCGGGCAGCCCGTCGAGCTTGTACGCGATGAAGGCGCGGAAGCCCTGGGTATTGGTGCACGAGCTTGGGGCGATGTGCGTGAGTATAGTTCTCTCGTTGTCCTCGCTGATGCCGCATGAGCCTTGGCCATAGAGAATGGTTTCGGCGGTGGGAAGCTTGGTGATAGCTTCTCGGGGGATGATGGCATGGCGAGCTGCGAGTGCGAGGGCGGAGTTCAGAAGGTTGCGAGAAGCTTAGGCTTGGTCAGCATGTTTGTTCTGTTGAGGCTTTGCTTATTGTTTACTGCAGTGGTGGCTTTCATGTTGGTCGATAGCGTTGGTGCTGGAGCTTTGGGATTGTAAATGCGTATATTGTGTGAGTATCCGATCGCATGGGAGTTAGTATGCCTCTTTCTATACACGAGGTCTCACATCGTTGAGTTCATTCTGGTCGAGCAATGCAGAGCCAAGGACCACACGGTCGTAATGATGCTGCGGATATGATTGCTTCCAGCGGCAAGTACGACTGCTTCTCCGAGTCCACAAGTTGACGAACGAATGCCATGTCAGGTGTGTGAAGCTCTTCTTCGGCTTTGTCGGTTTTGGTTCTCTGTCTCATATCCCTTGCGTGGAGCCATGTACACATTGAGTAATTGGAGGGCAGCCTCGCCGAACATGATTGTTTCACGCGTGAACTCAGCGTCTAAGCGGAGGAACAAATAGTAACAATCCGTCGACGTTGTCGTCCGTACAGTGGATAGTCTGAGACAGCAAGGCTGCAGATAACACAGCACGGAGAACATGCACTTGATTTGAGACATGACTGCCCCATGTCTTGCGCCCTCACCATCATCTACATATGAGAAGCGCTGTCGATTTGCATGTTCCCACAATTGAATAATCAGTAAACTCGTACAATTCGAAAGCCACAACACCAACAGCTCACTCCACACAATGGCATGAAAGAGACTCATCAACAAGGTAAAGCCAGACGGCTTACCACAGGCCGGTACTGTCCAGTCCACCTCATACGTCCAGGCATTGGGCAAAGGCTTGAACCACATGACTGTGGCAGCACGCGACATGGCTAATAAGTGGAAGCTGGCTGAGCCCGTAGAGCCAACTGCACCGGAAGTTTTGAGCGAGTCTGTACCATCTGCTGGCATTCTGGATGCACTAAGTGCTCTGAACGACCGAGCGGCACCTATGACTTCATCTGTACGCTCCGTGAGTAGTGCGTATAGTGAATTTGGGCGGCGGGCTGAGGATCATTATGAGGTCAAGATGCGAGGCAAGGAGAAGGATGAGAAGCGTTGGAATTGAGTGAGGCGTTCCTAAATGCGCTCGCTTGCTACGTATGCACCGCTTAGTTGAAAATCCAGGGTACGGAGAAGGATGGAATGCGCTACATAGATTGAGATGACGCAAGATATGTATTCACTACAGCAAAGCGACGGACATGCAGGCATGCTTATGAGTGTGTGTAGTTAGAAGACAATAGACGAATGCCTTTTCTTGCCTTTCTTCTTGTTCTTCTTCGCTGTGTCGGGATTGCTGTTGTTGACGGCTGGTACAGCATCTTCTTCCACGACTGAGTCGGCTCGCACGTGCTCGGATTCCTTGACCTCGTTCGGTGGTATGTCGACGGTCTTCAGGACTTCGGGCTGTTCGATGATAGGCTCAATGGCTGGGAGACCGAAGTCATCATTTGAGGCAGTATCACTTTGAGCATTCGGATCATTCTCCCTAGATTTAGCTTGAGGTTGAATCTCAAGGTTTGCTGCAGTCGATGGGCCCAGGTCTAGAGTTTCTGGCTCGTTCAGGTCGTCTGCTTCTTTCGAGTTTGACGGACTGTCCACGACAGATTCAGTTGGTGAAGGAAGCTGATGCAGGCTATCTTGGGTGGGCACTTCGCTCTCAGTAAGCAAGCTCTCAGCCAGTGGGGTCTCGGCGCCGCTATCCTGAGGTGGCCTAGTAGAGGATGGAGGTACGGCTGTATAGCTGCTCATGACAGTCTTCCAAACGATTTGCAGCAGGCGACTGTTTCCTTCAACCTTGGTGATGAAGTCCGGTCTTCTGAAGGGCTCGGGGTCCTTCGCCATCGCCGTTTGTATGACATCTTCGAGGTACCCAGAGTACCACACATCGGTTTCGGGGAGCAAAGGGAATGCATGATCTCGCGCGACTTGCAGAACGTCAAAGATGGGTATGTAATCACCTTCAACAGACACCTTCTCTTTCGAGAGCTTTGCAAGGCCGTGTAGTTGATAGCGAATGGCAGCGCAGTAAACGCAGGTTGCAAGCTTGAAACGCTCGTAAGCGACCTTGCCATCACTAGGTGCAGGGTGAAATCGTATCTGGAAGGTCCCCGCGTAAAGGAAATGGACAAGTGTATGTGCAGCCGATTCATCGAGCTTTGGTAGAGACACAGGCTGGCCGTTCGAGGCCAGAGCAAAAAGTGGAGTACTCTTCCGTAGCATGCAGCTGTGAACCAAAAAGCGGGTTGCAGAGCTTCCTGCATCTAGTGGAATGATTTCGGACTCGACATAAGGTCTAAGCGACGCGATGTCAGTGAACATCGATTGGCATGGAAAATGGTGCCCTACTAACGATTTGTTGAGTGCGACATTACTTGTTCGATCAAATTCAGGCTTCTCTTCACGTGGAAATTCGTATACGATATCTTCATCGTGTGGCACGGCCACCGTAGAGTTGTCGCTGACCGACATAGTGAACGTTGGCTTCCTCCTGGGTGGACTGACTCTAGATGCCGGACACCAACATTTATCCTCGTCATCCAGAGTATGCCAAAGTGAGGCTCAAAATTGCTGAGTTGTCACCTCTTTGATATCGTGAGGAGTGCATGCATCGATGTGTTGTCAGTCGGACCAATCTTCCAGCCTGATGGGAGAAAGTCTCCTGTTGGCCAGCCTCGTGTGCTTCGCTGCACCACTCACAGGATCCGATCAAGCGGGCGCCACCAGTAGCTCCAATTCGTCGACCTCATGCCTTGTCATGCACCCCAAGTTCTGTGAGCTCGAATGTAAGTAGTTGGAGATCTTGCGACCGGTGAGCGTTTGGCTTGGTTGCAGCATGCGCTGTGATGGAACGAGCCGCAAGAGAGCCCGAAAGTTGCCCTCTGTCAAAGCGCGTCAAGCCAAGAGATTTGAATATTACTGGATCATTCAGGTCGGGTGGGCGTTTGTTCTCCGCTTCCGCTATTGATAAAGTTTGTGTTTATCAGCAATGCTGTCCATCCCAGGCCGATTTTCCCCACAGTACTGCCTGAATCCATATCACCCACTAGACCTGGCACATTGTTGAGTATGTGACACTCTTCAGTTTCTGCCGCGCCCGAAGTTTTCTGAATCGACTGTTTGTGGCTTGCCTTCAATCCGTTACCCAGCCTGAACAGTGTGTGTCCGTCGAGGATCGCACTCCAGCGTCTCCGAGACCCGTACAGAATGCAGAGTGTTGTACTCATCAGCGTCCAAAGCGAGAACAGCGGGACAGGTAGTCCGGCAGACATTACACTCTGTTTGACGACCGTGTCGGGGATGAATGACGTAGCGTTTGGGTTGATGAACGTAACGTGGCTGCCATCGCGGGCTGTAAAGCCTTGTCCGTCGTTGTACATCAGTTGCACTGCATAGGCGGCCTAAGCTCGCAGCATGCTCTGTCGAAGCTGTGAGGCTTGAAGATAATTGAGCTGTAGCAGGTATCCGGTACCAAAATCAACGCTTGCCGGATCGTCGGTGTACGACGCATAGAAGGGAGGCGGAACAGCGATAGACGTGAAAAGTGTGGATAGCCATTCATCGTCGATCGGCCTACGCGATCATGAACGTTCGACTGATGCCATCGTCTTTCGGGAGCACGGCAGAAACCCTCTCAAGGAAGGCGTGTTGTGGGCAGTCAAATCGTGCTGGTGTATCTATAATGCCTTGTGCAGGAATGCGCGCATCTAGGGTGTTCTTCTGTGTAATATCAGCGCCGGGTAGACATCAACGCCGTTTCGTTCGTTAAAGTTTGCGTATGCGGAACCGGTGACATTCGAACCATCGACTGGTTTGCCGTGAAGAAACCCCTGCGTCGTGTCCAAACATAGCCTTGATAGCGGCCAGGCAACGAGAGTCAGTATACTCGGTATCACAAGCACGAACCATAATCGACCTGAAAACTTGTGCTGGACACCGGCCCTACGCGTCTGTGCGATCCAGTTCAACCTCTTCAACCAGCCCCTGGGCCAGACCATGTCCTATCGGCATGCATCATCAAACGCATTGCATCCCCAACATTCCATGCTGGTTCCATCAGCATGGCAGCTTCCACTCCGGCCAGTCCGTAGAGGTTGAAGTTGAGCCCCACGACACCAGCGGCGAACCAGCTGTAGAAGACCCATGTTGCACCTGGCGACCCAAACGCCAACGGGCCCTGCACGTCGACAAGTGTTAGATAAATGCGCCATATTGCAATGAAGTAGGCAGAGACGATGATGGGCCCTAGCACGCCAACTGCTGAGCGAAAGTAGAAACGATTTAGAGGCTGTCCTACAGCGGTGTTGCTGAAGCTCCTGTTGACTTCTGAGATATCGATGAAGGCCTGCTTGCCGCTTGATTTTGTAGTTGAGATTTGCTTATCGACGTGAGCACGGCTGTATCTTTGTAAGTAGTTTATCAAAAGATCTGTTAACTATGCTCACTGAGCGTCGGAACCGTACCCATCAAGTCGCCACACATAGCCGGCAGTGGCATTGAGTGTTTTGGAGCGTTGCATGCTCATGTGAGAAACATAGAACGCAGTTGTCCACCGACAGGGCAATGGGCCTCAAGTAAATGCGCGCCTCCCTCTTTCACAGACTTGCTGTCCACAAATATTTTGTATGCACTCCCAACTTCAGATGGCGAGCGGCAAGTAGTGGCTGGCTGCAGGATGTAATGGCATTCAGGCGAATCTGGGGTATTCTTTCTCATTGTCGTTGCACAACGTCAACCGCAACCCCTAGCCACGACTAAGGTTTTGATCAATAGGAACAAACACGATTCTTGAATCATTTCGACCCAGTCCTTTTTGTTTTCCATGTAGTGCAGGATCTGAAGTACAATGCGAGTAGGACACGTCGTGCCTGTCAACCAGCAAACACTAAATCGTGGTGTCCAATCAGGTGCTCAGAAAAGCGGGAGGACGCAGCGAGGCTGCACGCGTTGCATCTTTCAGAGCAGTGACAACCATTCCAACCCAAGCAGTGACGATCATTCTCAAGCTCCAAACTTCATGTCGTGACGGTGCCAGTGAAAGTTGATGGTGTGCTGCTGTGGAGGAGGTCGGCGATGACGATGTCGGACAGATCAGATCCGTTCACCGAGCGCCTGGCGAACTGTGCCCTGCATGCTTGGCAATAATGATGCTGTATCTTTGGCTTTGCGACAGCAGACGACCGCTCACTAGCCTGTACAATACGTTTCTGCGCGCGTGTGTGTTTTGTACTTTGTCGAGAAGTAGCAAACGTGTAATAGTAGTGGTACTTGGGCATGCTTAGCCGGTACCCTGTCGCCTCAGCCTGGAAAAGAAGTTTCTCGTCGCCAACGCCGCCGTCCTTTACCGCGACCTATTTCTTCAGCAGACCGGAAACTCGCCTTCCTTTGACTTCGTCGTTCTTTTACCGCGCCTACACCGCCTCCAACCGCCTATACATATCCCCGCCCATGGAACAAAATGGCGCGCATAGTAAGCGCAAGCAGCCGCCTACCCCCAGCAACGAGCGCCCAATGAAGCAGATCAAAGCCGAGACGGATGCCCACAGTCGCAACGGGGTAGCTGCGTCGCCCACACCAGAGATGGATGTGGACGATGCGCGCAGTGACGTCAGCCTTGAGCCCATAGCTGTTGTGCCCGTCGCTGGCGCAGTGCACGACACGGCTGAGTGGCAGAAGACGATTGAGGGCGTTGTGAAAAGCGTCGTTTCGATCCACTTCTGCCAGACATGCTCGTTCGACACAGACCCGGCCATTGCCTCAGAGGCGACTGGTTTCGTCGTGGACGCTGAGAAAGGCTACATCATGACGAACAGGGTATGACAATCACTACCCCTCGAGACGATACGGTATACTAACATGCCCAGCACGTCGTCGGCGCAGGACCCTTCATTGGCTACTGTATCTTCGACAATCACGAGGAGTGCGACGTTTACCCCGTATACCGCGACCCTGTCCACGACTTCGGCATTCTGCGCTTCGACCCCTCCAAGATCAAGTACATGCCCCTTACTGCGCTGCAACTGAAGCCAGACCTCGCCAAAGTCGGTGTTGAGATCCGCGTTGTGGGTAATGATGCTGGAGAAAAGCTCAGTATCCTGTCTGGTGTCATCAGTCGACTGGACCGCAATGCGCCAGAGTACGGCGAGGGTTACTCTGACTTCAACACAAACTACATCCAGGCCGCCGCCGCTGCAAGTGGTGGAAGTTCTGGCAGTCCAGTCGTGAACAGGGACGGCTATGCTGTTGCGCTGCAAGCTGGTGGGCGATCAGACGGTGCCGCGACCGACTACTTCCTACCCCTCGACCGTCCGTTACGCGCTCTCGAACTTGTTCGCCAAGGGGAATCCGTGTCACGAGGCACAGTACAGACACAGTGGATACTGAAGCCCTTCGATGAATGCAGGAGGCTTGGCCTATCGGCGGATGTCGAAGAAGCAGTTCGCACCCAGTTCCCCAAGGAAACGGGCATGCTGGTGGCTGAGGTTGTCCTCCCACAAGGGCCTGCATCCAGCAAGATCGAGGAAGGCGATCTTCTGACGCATGTGAACGGCGAGCTCCTGACTCAGTTCGTTCGTCTGGACGCGATACTAGACGACCACGTTGGCAAGAAGATCTCAGTGACGATCCAGCGTGCCGGCGAGAACATGAGCGTCGAGTTGGATGTGGGCGATCTGCACGCCATCACACCAGACAGGTTCGTGTCAGTGGCTGGAGCCTCATTCCATGACCTGTCGTACCAACAGGCTCGCCTGTATGCCATCTCACTCAAGGATGCAGGTGTCTACGTGTGCGAAGCAGCAGGCTCATTCCGATTCGCCGATGGTTACGCATCCGGGTGGTTGATTCAAGAAGTGGACAACCAGCCTACGCCGAACCTCGACGCCTTCATCGAAGTCATGCGTAGGATACCTGACCGCAAGCGCGTTGTTATCATGTACAAGCATCTCCGTGATCTGCATACTGTTAACACAAGTATCACAGCCATCGACAGGCATTGGCACGCGAAGATCAGGGTAGCTACGCGCAACGATGCCACAGGGTTGTGGGACTTCAAACCGCTAGCTGATCCCGTGCCGGCCATACCGCCCGTGCCGCGCCGTGCCAACTTCGTCACGATGAACTCGCAGTACCCTGAAGCAGTCGACATTGTTCGCAGTCTTGTACGGGTACACGTCTCCATGCCGATCAAGCTTGATGGTTTCCCCAAGATGAACAAGCAAGGCTATGGTATTGTAGTAGATGCTGAGCAAGGTCTTGTCCTTGTCTCGCGAGCAATCTTGCCGTATGACCTCTGCGACATCTCCTTGATCATCGCAGACAGTATCTTCATTGACGCCAAGGTTGTATTCATGCACCCATTACAGAATTACGCTATTGTCAAGTATGATCCATCGATGGTCCAAGCCTCAGTCAAGACACCGAAGTTCTCGACAGAATTCATCAAGAAGGGAGACGAAACGATCTTCTTTGGTATGAATCAGAACTTCCGCCCTGTCGTAACAAAAACAGTGGTAACAGACATCACCACCGTCGCCATTCCTGCCAGCGCCATCACACCCCGCTACCGCGCGACAAACTTCGATGCCATCACAGTAGACACCAACCAAGCGTCTCACAGTGGCTCAGGTGTCCTGATCGCCGAAGACGGCACAGTGCAGGCCCTGTGGCTGTCCTACCTCGGTGAGCGGACATCACACAGCGGCAAAGATGTTGAATACCACCTAGGTCTCGCAACACCGAACCTCCTCCCCGTCCTCAACGAGATCAGAGGCGGCAAGACCCCCAAACTCCGCATCCTCAACGTCGAGTTCCAAACCGTGCAGATGAGCCAGGCGCGCGTCATGGGCGTATCAGAAGAATGGATCGAGAAGACGGAGCACGCCGATCCGGAGCGACACCAGCTCTTCATGGTTCGCAAGGTTGACTCTGGACACGGCGATGGTCTCCAAGAGGGTGATGTGCTCCTCACACTCAACGGCAAGCTCGTCACAAGAAGCCCCGACCTCGATGTCATGTACACCAACGAATTCCTCGACGCCGTCGTGGTGCGCAAGCGTAACGAGATGGCCATCAAAGTACACACCGTGCCCACCGAGGATCTCGAGACAGACCGCCTCGTCAGCTTCTGCGGCGCTACGTTCCATCGCCCTCACCAAGCTGTAAGGCAGCAGATCAGCAAGGTTCACTCTGATGTGTACATCTCGTCGCGCGCCCGCGGTTCGCCGGCGTACATGTACGGTAAGTCACACACCATCTCCCCATCCCCGCCGCTTCCAAGCCAACACTAATGATTGATGCAGGCCTCGCACCGACCAACTTCCTCACCCACGTCAACAACAAGCCCACACCCGACCTCGACTCGTTCCTCGAAGCCGTCAAGCAGATCAAAGACAACGAGTACTTCCGGCTCAAGGTCATGACGTTCGACAACGTGCCGTGGGTCGCGACGATGAAGAAGAACGAGCACTATTTCCCCACCATCGAATACGTCAAGGACAAGAGCGAGGAACTTGGATGGAGAAAGATTATTCATGAGTGTGATGCTGGGGGAGCGAGGGAGGAGGCGGTGGATGGGGGAGAGGCGGAGGTCGCGGAGGGTGAGGGGTGTGATGAGTAGTTGGTGGAGCATCAAGAGCAAAGTGCGGAGCAAGAAGAGTGAAGTAAAAGTGGTGTAAATATGCATTGTATGATAGGCCGAGCCTTGAGATGGAGCGTGCACTGCTCATCCTATATACCACCTGCTGCAGTCTTGACCGAAAGCTCTTGTGTGTTACGATATGTGAAGCCTACAGAAGGACGTTAGAGTACGCCTTCCTGAGTCGACGGGCGACGACAGCAATGGCCAAAGCTTCTTCAGAACTGGCACCATTGCTTCATCCCTGCACCCCACTTCCATTGTCAAGCCCTTGCATCCAATGCAGGATTCAGGGCCGCGTAGCACTCACTGCACAGGCTCTCCCGGATCATCGCCAAACTACACGATGCTTTCGATCAGTCTCGACCTTAAGATCGATCTGTCGGTGCTTGTGGTAATCGCAACCACCATCTCCGGGTTTCAAGCCAGGAGTCTCCAAGTGGGTCACAGCAATCTGTCGGCAATCACAGATCTCTCACGAGCCTATAGCCCGGCGACTGACAAGCCCTGATGACAACCGTACTTCCGGCAACTGAACTCACCCTACGTTTGTTGCAGCCACCGTCACCACCTGTGCCTTCCTCCTCAAGGCGATGGACAAGTCGTGTGCCCTCGGCAGCTGTCAGTTTGTCTCAGGGTCTAGTCTGCATGGCACGGACCAGTGATCTGCGGGGCCATCCGCACTTGAGGCGCAGTCAAGCTCGCCCTGCAATGTCCGTTTGCGGGCGCAATTCAATAAACGGCGAAAACCTCACACGTGCAATTTTCGTATTCTCTTACCCATATACTCTTGTAAAGTGCAGGCCGCTCTACGTTCTTCGGTCTGCTCTTCATCCAGCAAACGTCCAGCGCTCCTCACGCCTACACAGTTCATTATCGCAAACACCCGCCCCGCAACCTCTCCGCCCACCTTCACAATGGGCGCATTAAACCTCGTTCCGCTAGTCATCCTCTTCCTGATCGTCGGAGGCGTCGGCTGGGTCGGCTACCAGGTAGGACAGGCCCACTCTCTCAAGATCCTTCCTCAACTCCAGCAACTCCACATTCTGCCCACCTGTTCGCTCCACCGCCCTGCGCACATGACTGACGGCGAGCCTACAGATCTACCTCTACTCGAACGAGCTCGCAGAGCGCGGCGTCCGTAAGATGGAGAAGAAGAACCTCGTGCTCACCAAGGACGGCGCGAGGGTTGGTGTCAAGGAAGTCAGCGCGGAGCAGTATGCGGACAAGACGCAGAGAGCGTTTGTCAAGACGTGGAATGCTGCGCAGGACAGCCCGCAGACAGGGCACTCTGCCAGGGCGAGGAGGGCATGAGCATGGGTATCAAGCCCGGCGATCGACATCTTCGAGTTCGTACGGCGACTGCAAGACGATTTGAGCAGAGCGAGCCACACGACATATGGACACGACGTCCTCTCTCATTCTACAGTTTTGGATGCCACCGCATCAGGGCATACGGTTGTGCCAAGGTGGTCTGGGCCATGCAGACTGCCTTCCCTGGCAGAGGGATAACAAGGTGGTTCGACAGGATATACCAATCGTCTGGCAACGGGACAGGCACCAGACTGAATACCACAATTCACAACTCAATCAGCGTGCACGATGGCAAACCGACTCGAAAGAATGCTGATATACATCACAGTATCTGCACTACACCGAGGACTCGTACCAAGACTTTGGCGTATCAGCAGTTGTCACTCGTCACAGTCATCAACAAGCGCGTGGCGTCTACGCGGCTACAACATCACAATACTACTCCTACTTGCGGAAACATCATTGCGACCGCGCGGTGCGTCGGCCGCTTTGACCTCAGATGATTGTTTGGTAAGTAGTGCTGAGGTCAGCTACAAGCTTTCCCCTCCAACGACCATACCCGAATCGCCATCTAGGAACATGAGCCGCTATGCGAGGACGTCCTAGCCATAAGTGACAAAGGCTCCAGCCGTTGCTAGGACTGGTCGTTGAAGAAGCGGGATACAAGAATACGTGTCTGGCATTAACAGTTCGTTCCAATTGCGCAAGTCACACGTATTTGATCATACCAGGAAAAGCACAACGATGTCCAACCAGCGTCAACACAATCATCAGACCCAGGGCCGCGTGCTGCCGCTCGGCTGAGGCCGACACCGCTGTGGAGGGGAAGTGGATATATGACCTTGCTGATCTTCACACTAATCCTCACGCTAGGGTCACCTCAGCACAATGCCTCCTCTAGATTGGATAAAGCATGGCGCCTGCTGTCTCACGCTGATTGTGGCCCTTTCATTCTTGCGTACGTAGCAGGAGCGGAGATAGATGAAGAGTAATCTTTCGCCCGGCTGTAACGGAGCTCCAACCTTGTCCAACATCAGCATATAAATGCCTTGAGCCGCTGTTCTATGAGGAGGGAGCAATTCAGTATACACCGTAACAGTATTGGAACCTCGTTGACAGAGCTCAGCTCTTGTGATCGACATTATGGTACTCGACCACCATCTGTTCAACCTCGTGGGCATCGCGTTCTCCTTTGACATATTACTGGCTTCTGTAAGTGTCTCGAAGAGCGGTTGCTGGCCCATACATGTGCAACTCGTGTTCTACAGGATGAATATCGCCTCCGAGTGGCATCACAATGCACTGACTTGACAAATGCTGACTTTTTCTCGATCGCCTTGTACGCCATCGGCGCCATCATCTACAACCTCTACTTCCACCCTCTCCGCCACATCCCCGGCCCATGGCTCACTAGCTCTACCGGCATCCCTTACGCCCTGCGCATGCGCTCCGGCAAAATCCTCCCCTGGATCCAGCACCTCCACGCCCAATACGGCGACGTGGTCCGCGTGACGCCCACCGAAGTATCCTTCATCAGCGGCGAGACCGCCTGGCCCGACATCTACGGCTTCCGCACTGGCAAGTACAAAGATACCGGCGCCTACCTGAAAGACAAAGCATGGTTCCCTACCCCAATCAACGGCGTCTGGTCGATCATCACCAGCACCGAAGCCGACCACTCGCGCTTGCGCCGCAACCTGTCGCACGCATTCAGCGACAAAGCGCTGCGTTCCCAGGAACCCCTGATCATGAGCTATGTCGACCTACTCATCCACAAGCTCAGCCAGCACGCGGAGAAGGGTATGTCGGTGGATATCATGCGCTGGTACAACTACACAACCTTCGACATCATCGCGGATCTCTCCTTCGGCGAGCCGCTGTACTGTCTCAGAGATAGCGGGTACCACATGTGGGTCAACATGGTGTTCATGGGCCTCAAGGGGATCCCGACAATCGCCATTCGCAACAAATACATTCTCTTCCGCTGGCTCGATAGGTTCCGGAATCTGTTTACAGACACACAGGCTGTTGTACGCGCGAGGAAGGAGTTCTTCGCTATGGCATCTGCCCGCGTAACCGCCCGTCTTGAAAAGGAAACAGAGCGTCCGGATTTCTTCACGTTTATACTGCAGAACCAGGATAAGGAGAGTCGCGCGCTGACGAGGGGCGAGATGGATGCGAACGCGAACATCTTCCTCATTGCTGGCTCCGAAACGACCGCGACCACACTTTCCGGAAGCACTTATCTTCTCCTCAAGAACCAGGCCGCGTACAAACGTCTCGTGCACGAGATCCGGAGCGCGTTTAAGAGTAGTGATGAGATCTCCATCGACAAAGTGAACCAGCTTCCCTACCTCGTCGCCGTCCTGCAAGAAGGCCTTCGCTACTACCCACCCGTGCCAACAGGCTTTCCACGCATCGTCCCCGGCACCGGTCAAGATATCTCAGGACACTACATACCCGGCGGCACGGGCGTGTACATCTCCCAACACGCGAGCAACCACAGCGCGAGAAATTTTACGGACGCGGATGCCTTCGTTCCGGAGCGCTGGCTCGACGCCGAGAGACCGGCCAAGTACGAGGGAGACAACAGAGAAGTCGTCCAGCCGTTCTCCTTTGGGCCGCGAAACTGCATAGGCAAAAAGTGAGTCTCATCCCGCTCTTCTGTCTTCTCTTCCTTTCTCTTCCCTTCCCTTCCCTTCCCCTCCCCTTCCCCTCCCCCTCCCATCCCATCCATGCCTCCTCCCTGGTCGTCGATGATGGCGATGCGAGTGCTGACGAAAACAGTCTCGCATACGCAGAAATGCGGCTCATCATGGCAAAGTTGCTGTTCCATTTCGACCTCGCACTCGTACACCCCGAGAGGGATTGGATGGAGAAGCAAAGGGTGTTTGCGCTGTGGGAGAAGCCCTCGCTGGACGTGCGCCTCACGCCCGTGCAGCGGTCTATTTAGGTCGCAGACACGTGGGACGCATAGGGCCAAGGTGTTCCAGGCGTTGGGCGTGCCTTTACAGGAGTGTAGATGGACGGCCTTGTCGCGCGTGGTGCCGGGGCTTGAAGGAATGCATTGCGCGCCGATCCGGTGGTGCACGTGAGAACTACCGAATGAAGAACGTGCCATGCAAAATCTTCTGTTTGGAAAGCACGAGTCGCGCCCAAGCGCCAGGCAAGACCTGGCCGTGCGACGAGCGACGAGCGACTTCACTGGCTTCTTACCGTGTTGATCCCACGCTGGTCCAACCAGGCACACGCATCAAATCCTCTCCTCCTCCTCCTCCCTCCTCCCTTCCTTTCCTTGCTTCTTGAGCAAGAGGAGCCCGGATTATTGGTCCGCAGGCTGTTGGGTAAATACCCTGCATCCTATAGAGAGGCGGCGCAATGTCTCACATCGATCAAGGTAAATCTCCATATCTCCATAGAATTTGTGAGCAGGACAGCAGGGTACAGGGTTCGTGCAATGTCGTTCCGGCCCGGCCCAGCTCCATTTCCTTCCCTTGACTTTGGTGTCAGTCTGACTTGTATCAGTCTGAGTGTGTAATTTCACTTCGGCTGCACCAATGAGTGGAAGTTGAATCGAATGCAAGTCTTGTACATTCATACTTGTCGCCGGAGCTGGACTCTGTTAGCACGATGATACGTGCTACTCTCGCTTGACCCTGCACCTCGAACCAAAACACCTTCAAACTCCATGCTGAGGATTTATTTGCTCAGTGTCAAGACTAGGTGGTTATGGTGTTGTGTTGCGGGTGAGCAGAGGCTCGATATAAGCTACCTATCACGTGCCGGCGATTCGGGGAGTCCTTCACCCGCCTCTCGCGGACACTCAGCAATCCTGGAATTCCATCAAGTCCACCTCCTTCGCATTGCGCGTTGACCGTTTCCACCATCGCGTACTGGCGTGATATCCGCGCGCTTGCGATCCCCTTAGATCCAGCTCTTCTGCATTGAGCCTTTTCTCTTTTCGATCGTCTGCTGGCGTGAGGGTGATCACGGGAACATAGGTCCGCACGTGAGCACGTGTCGTCTGGCCAGGACCAGCACTTGCGCACTGCTCAGCCCGAACTTTGTACCGATGACACTCAGTCTTCCTAACAACCAGTCTCGCTGACGCTGAGGCACTGTGTCCGCATTCGCGGCAACGTAGAGGGGCCAGACGAGCGAGTAGCCGCCGAATGCTTCAGCCGCTGCGACATTGTCAGTATGCTAGGTTCCAATCCAAGGGTTTTCAAGAGGACTCACCATACTGCTCCTGCCCTGTTTCCTTAGCCAACGGCTGCAACTCATAATTCAAATGAAACGGCACACACGCACTCAACTCATCCACCATCTGCTGCACCACATAAACACTCCTCTTATACTGCTCCTCCTCCTGCGCATTCACAACGCCACCATACCCCAGCCAATCGAGGCAAGCCAGCATCACGCGCCGGCAGAAGATGCGGCAGACGCGGTAGTCATTCATGATGGATGCGAGCGGCACATCGTGGTATGCGTGCTGCTCGCCAGGCCAATTCTCGGCGTTGGCGATGTCCGAGGGTATGGAGGATTCGACGCCGATGATGCGGTGTTTCCATTCGGGTGGGAGCGTGCGGTACCATTCCTCCAGATTCCCGTCGACCAGCTGCGCAAATTCGATGATCTGTCTTGCCTCCAACTCCTCAGTCGGATCATATAGGGTGGACGTGAGTTTGTTGGCGCGGGCGCGCAGGTTGGGCAGGTCGATGCAAATGAGTGTTAGGCGATTGGCGGCGTTCTCTTCGGCGATGTCGGATTCACCTATCCAGCCTTTTTGGCCGGGGAACGAGTCGATGGGTTTGGAGCGCTGGACGCAGGATGTTATCATCATGGTGCGCACGGCGCGGAACATGGCGTGCGACATGGGGTCGTTGAATTGGTCGGTGCCGCGGAGTTTTGTTAGGGCCACGGCGCCGTCGACGTGGTTACCCCAGGCGGTGATTGTGTCGTCAGTCGACATGATGGTCTGGAGGAAGTCAGTCATCAGTGTAGAGGCAAGTGGTCTGATTTGACCTACTTCGTATAGCGAGAACATCAGAATGGCAAGTACGGTTTCGTTCGACCTGCTCATCGCAGGATCCTTGAGGTCGCTGTTGAGCTTTCGAATAGCTTTTCCATATGTCTTGACAGCCTCGCCCACCAAAGCTTCCCGACCAGGATACTGACCGCAAGCAGCCATGGCGACAGCACTTGTGGCCAGATGCAGGACTGATGACGGTAACGCTTGATTGTATAGCGGAACGAGAAATTCAAGATACCCTCTTGTGCTTTCTGCTTGTTGTGGAAGTGTGATAAAGTTTTTGAAGAAGAAGGTGACGGCCTCGTAGTCCGGGGCCATCACAATAGACTGCGGGATCTGGTCGAGGTTCCATAGCCAATTGTCGAAAAGTCCTTGTGACGATAACGCTTCTGGGTATTGAGGTATGAGTATGAGCTGTTGATCTAAATTTGGTGTGGTTTGTGCTGTGGAGGAGTCCTCCTGTGATGAGTTGGAAGCATTTGAAACTTCGAATGTGAGGAAGGCAGGTCTGTTGGTGGTTAGTACATGGTTTTACGCTTCTTGTATGCTAGCAGAGAATCGAAGCATCAATATGATCCTGCATCTGTAAAACAAAATAAACATGAATATTGTATGTCTCGGGTCAATCTGCCTGATTGTGCCGTGGTTTTGGAATAGTGTACTCACTGATTAGGAGAAGGTTGCGAGCTCGAGCCACTGGGACTACTTCTTGCAGGCGTTGGGCCGGAGGTCTTTCTTGCTTTTCTCGCCATAGCCTTGTTCTCGTCTCTGAAGACTAGATCAAACTCGTCTGGATAGCCCGGGCAGTCGCGCCCAGATTTCTTGCAATTCCCACACGTTGGTCGCTTTTCGTCGCACTGAGACTGATTAGCCCTGCTGTGCCACAGTTTGCCAGCATTGATCGGCCATGCATTGAAGAACATTGAGGCCTCGCAAGCCGAACCATATGCAGGTGTCATACCTTAATCCTGCGGCTCTTGCATATGCCGCATCCACGGCTTGGCTTGCCTGTGTAGACCATGCTGCGCTTCTAGTTGATACAGCACGATTTCGTGATTCAAGATGTTCGATCGTCCCTGGACAAGTCAAAGGTGGCGTCTTGTGGTTTTCGGCTTGAGTTGAGATAATATACACAAGGCAGTATTGTCAGTCGGATTGTGTAACAAAGGTGCTTGAACACTCCGCCTCAGGGCCTACGTCGACCATCAGGCCAGCACAATACACTACGTAGCCTTTCTGTAGCGCTCGCCAGAATTCGAAAGCTTTCCAAGGAAACGGTAAGAGTACGATCCCGCGCCGGTAAGCTCGATCCTTGCAGGTCCAAGTATTTGGGGTCGAGCTCGTTGTAGCTTGGTTCCCGGGACAAGACGAAGCGAGGCGATTTCCCAATGCAGGTTGATTGTTACGCCGCAAGCCTATGAGAGTCGTCGAAGGGTGATGACAGAGGCAGCAACAGCATGTTCGTTTGATGAGACGATGATCTGGGGCCGCGTCGGGTTGCTTTGCGCGCCGAACAGCCTGCAAAGACTCATCCTGGAGGTGTGGTTGCGTTGAAATCCTTCGCAAGCTTCTCCCATTTGGGTTTGGCGTGCGCAGCTCGGCTCGTTCGGATTTGTGGCGCAGCACCGTTTCATCTCCTCCGACATCACCGACTATGCGGGAGGCTGCGGGAGAACGCGAGGAGAACGACACCAAAGGCGTTCAAAAGCTGCTGCCTGAAGCTTGGTGGCCGATGTTCAGGCACTGCCGTCGAGGTGTACGCAACGCAGTTTGCCGAATACGGCGAGCTGAAGTCCTCATTGGTGAGTACTTGTTCTGAGCGGAAGGACTTCAGGCCGAACGCTGGCGTTCGAGATGTCAGTATCGAATTCGTGGTGTAGAGGATAGGGTGAGGGAAGAGAAAGAGAACAAGCGTGAGAGTAGGTAGGCAGGAGTAGTCGCTCCCGTTTCTAGTGAAGAAGTCACGCTGCTCGGTGGAAAAATCAAGAAGCGAGACCTGTTTGTATGTTCATGTTCGAATGCGTTCGCTGTGCTCATGATATCGCTATGCAACATAAAAATCCATCGATTCCCATCCGGCCTTCTTCCATCGTTCTCTACCCATTTAGCCCCAGTACGATGTCCGCAACCCCACAAATTGACTTCCCATGCTACTATTGTCGATGTCTTCGCTCTTCTTCCGTTGCCCAGCGAGCTATCCGCCGTCAGATTAGCTTCGTTATTCAATTACTGGTCTTTAAGGCAGATCTCAGGAATTGCTTACCTCAAGCTGAATATGCCGATGCACATGCACCAACCAATCGACATAACTCTGCGCCTCATTATTCCGATCCTCATACAACAACCTCGCAAACTCATACTCCGCGCCATCCAGTCCCTGTCTCGCCAGCTGCACCGTAAGCGCCTTACTTGCCCTATTCCCCTCCAGGTACTGCAAGATATTCCGCACCTGAGCGTTGAGATGTGTGTCGAGCACAGGAAGCGAGGAGGCGAAGGGGTCGAGGGATTTGAGATCGCTGTGTTCGGCGCCGAAGAGGTCTTCGAGTAGATTCGGCGAGACGTGTTGATGGATCCAGAGGAGGCAGATTTGGCCGTTGTCGACGATGTATACGCCTCCTTCGTCGACCTTGGAGAATGAGGCGCGGACGCCAGAGGGCATGCGGAGATGTCCGTTTTCGTTGGCGAAACCATCGGCGTGGTCAAGGTTGTGTACTGCAATGACGCGCGGGTAGAGGTAAAGCGATAGCTCGAGGGGGCCCATTGAGCGGATGAGGCGCATGTCGTGGACACGACGGTCTGTGGGTTCCTTGCCGGCTTTGAAGGCGCGCGACTTGATCAGGCCGAGCATGTACATGGAAAACTCCTTGAGATTCTCGGGCAGGACAAGCTGACCAGGCGGACTATTCCCGGTGAAATTCTTCCTATAGCCAGCGAGAATGTCGACAGTCTTTTCTGTCAGTGCGCCGCGGATGTCCTTGAGGCTCTTTTCGGTCATGCGCGCACAGGCTTCCTTGGCGATGATGTTGATAACGGCATCTTGGTCGACGAACTTCATACATTCGCCTGCGCTTTGACTGACGCTGGCGACGATGTTGCTGCAGCGGACGCGGCGCTCGCCGCTGGCTGTTGTGTAAAGAAGAGCGCTCTGGAAATGTGCGTCCAGCTTAGGGTCGAGTTTGCCGTCGTAGCTGAACAGGACGCCGATGGCTTTGTCGGCATCGATGGTGCCAAACTCGAGGTCTGCACCGAAGTTGTGGTGGAAGTAGTTGCCGTGGTAGCCAGAGACCTGCAGACCGTTTGAGCATCGAACCTTCATCAGCGCTTGATAACCGGTTTCCCGCATAACGGTATGTGTGATCTCCTTCGATAACTTGAGGTTGTCTCGGGGTGAGTGGAAGTTGGGGTAGTAGAACACCTCACCACCAGTGGTTGCAGATACATGGCCTGCATGCGTTAGTATGGTAGGGAAGCAAGGGGTGACGAGGACACTCACCTATCGTTGCGATGTCGAGGTAGCCACCGCTGGGTGCGGCTAGGAAAAAGTCACATCCAATACCGTTCTCGACCATCTGCTTCGCCACTGTTGTGAAGCCAGGATGCTCTGTCTTAAGCAGCTTCCTCTCAGCATCGGTGTTGTGTACGTTGCCATCGTCTCGCATGAACAGCTTTCCTGGGCCAAAGGTGGGTAATGCACCTAGCGAACAGACAATCTTTCCACCAGTAGCAGTCAAAGCAGCAACCGCAGAGTTGAGCGTGGGCAGCAGAGCCGGCTCAGGGTGCCTGAACTCGCGGAACATGTTGGGAAGCGAGGTGAGCAGGGACGTGATGACGGTCCTCGATTCTTGAGGATCGACGAACAGGCCCTCGGTGAAGGGCAAGAACGGCTCCTCAAGGTCCGGCATGACTAGCATTTGCGCCGTGACGAGCTTCGGGCTGAGGTTGTAGAAGTGCATCTCCTTGTCGTATGTGACAATGCCGATCTTTACGCCCTTTGGCATCTTGAGAGCGCTCTCTGCTGCTTCGGTCGCCTCGCTTGCTTCGCTGTACAGCGCGTTTAGGATACCCGCACAGAATCCGTCAAGAAAGCCACGTTCGACGCTCTCTGCCGTGACATCGATCAGGAACAAGTATCGCATCCCGACTGGCTCTTTTTGGCCCCAGTACTCCTTTGGCACCACATAGTCGACCGTACCGAGGGTAAGCTCCGGTCGCTGGAGCCTGTCCACGCGTACGCCACTGGCATCGGTGGGTGCAAAGTACTCCCCCGGTACATCGTTGGGGAAGTTGCACATGTTGCAAACGAGCTTGTTGCCGCCAGCCTTGAATTGCATGAAAGGGTTGATGTACGCTCGACATCTCCTGCATCTTGGTGGACCTGCCTCGCCAAAGTCTAGGACAGGTATCGGCGTCTCCCCCTCTTGCAGTGGTGCGAGTGGCTGCAGTATCAGGCCTAGTGGCAGAGCTGTTGCAGCGAGCGCGTCAGCGGATATGGGGATGTTGTTGAGCGTCAGTCTGGCGAACTTGGGGGACGAATTGCCCTGATCGAAGGCCACGAAGGGCACGGCGGCGGGCGGCGGTATGTGGTGTTCCATAGTCGGGTAGATGTGGTCCAGGTAGTACTTCGCTGGCGAGTCTCGCGACCTGGGGATGCTCGGTATCGACTCGGGGTCAACTTTGCCCTGCGCGGACCCGGCGACGGCGGTGCCTGGCTGTGGTGTATGTGTCCGGGCAGCGTGCTGCATCGGCGAAGCCACAGCTCCAGGAGTGAACAGCGGTGTTGCAGCAGGGAACTGGTTCATGGCGGGCGTGATCTCTGGTTCTTGCCACTGCGGCCCACCAACTTGCGGGCTGTACTGTGAGGGCGTGCCCGGCTTCTGCAAGCCATCGAAGGCCTGCGCACTCCCTCCCGGCCCCTCAAGGTTGTGGTAGGCGTGTCTGTCCTTCTTCTTGCGCCTGTGGTCTGGTGGCGCGTCCCCGCCCAGGCCCACTGCTCCCATCTGCGCCGCCAACATGTTCGTGTGGAGGTCGCCCTGATACGATCCAGCCTGGTTTATCAGCGGGCTCGCCTGGGGCGGGAAGTAGCCCTCTTGCTGCACGGGCTGTTGCGGCTGCGCCGGCGAGCCATACTGCGGAGCTCCAGCTTGCGTGTACGGACTGCCAGCTTGCTCATAGCCAGCACGGCTCGCAGCGACGGGCGGGCGCCATCTTGTAGGGTCGTCCTTCCTCGGCGGCGCACTGGGATTCGGCGAGCCCTGGCCTTGGGCGTGGTACATCGAAAAGTCGCTCATGATTGCGCCGCGGGGGTGCTGGACTCGAAGCTGTGTTTACGCTCGTGCGATTTCACAATGGTGGGTGTCGACAAGGTTCGATGCAAATGAATCGTCGGTCGCGGAGGAACAGCCGAGGTGTCTATTTCATGGCTCGGGCACGGTACAGTTCATTTGGCGCGTTGTGGGCTTCAAGCCGAAGTTGGTGATCTGGCTATTACCATGGTGGTGGTGCACTCTACAATCAAGTCCGAGCGTCAGCCTTGCATGTAAGGACGTTGACCACGGCACATCGTGTCTTTGCCTTTAACGGAGGCATTTTGTCAAATCTTGCTCAGAGACAGTGATAAGAGGCCGAACATGCCATTAGGCTGCGGATACGCCTTCCGAGAGCATCCTGTAGCTGTCTCTGGCTACTACCACTGAGGTGGGGCAATACATGTGAAATGCATGGGGTTCAGCCAGTCGCGTGTCACGTCAGTGTAGGCTTGAAGCCCCGAGCAACTCGAGTCGATTATGTTGTTCATGCGCGCAGCCAAATTTGTTCATAGCACTGTGCAGGCTACCATGCTATCTCTCGCGCTATCGCTGCACGCAACTCACATTTGCATGCTCGTTGTCGTGCTATGCTGTGCTTCGGTGTGGACGGACTCGCTCTGTGTCGATGCCTCGGACGGCGTCTTCAGTCGTCTGTCGTACTCGGGCTTTCTCGAGTCGATCATCTGACGGCGGTCATGGTCTTGAGGCTTTCATTGTACCCTCCGTATGTCGTCTACTCCAGCTTGTCCAAGTGTGCCAACCTCGTCAACACAACCTGCTTATTCGTCTCTTCAATCTCGCCCGCTAGGAACACTTCGTCGAGGATCGCATACACCTGTCCCCCTATTAGCCTCCTACCGTCCCATAGCATCCCAGCTTCTTCCCTCCACAGCCCCCGCCACCTGCCACAGACCCTTTCCCAAATTACTACATGCACGTACCTTGTAGAAGTTAAACACCAAATCCAGCTCACACACGTTCCCAAAAAACGCATCCAACACCTCCACAAAGAAATGTATCGCCTCCAGATACGCCAACTCATTATCATTCGTATCGACGCAGGCGCAGAAAAACAGGCCTGCGTACCGCCGGTACACGATCTTGGACATGTTGCGGAACTCGACGAAGTTGGATTGGTGCTTTTGGTCGCGCGGCGCTATAAGGCGGTGCACCTAGCAGGCGTGGTCAGCGAGGATGGGCATGGGGATTGAAATTGCGGCGGCGGCGGGCGAGTGGTGGAGGAGGGGAGGGGAGGGGAGAAGTACCTCGCCCTTGAGCTTGACTTTCTCTTCATCCTGTGTGTGTCAGTATTCGCTCATACTATGCATTGGGGGGCTTACACTGTACGGCGCATACCATTTCGCCAGTCTTGTCTTCCCCCTATGTTGGGATGGTCAGCGACAGTTTCCTCCTAATGTTGATTCTGCCAACGCACTGCCGGTTCTGGATCAGAATGAACGAGAGCACCATCTTGCCGGTGGAACGTCTCCTCGGCGCATGGGCACGTCAGTCGTCAGGGACTAGAGGCGGCGGAGAGCGGAGGTGATGCAGCCGCACCCTTGTGCTGTTCAGGGCGGGCCCCACTTTCTGCCGCGTGGGGTTCCTGCAGCGTCTCGTCCTCCACCACACAACTCTAGGCTTGAATGCTTGAATCAACATCCAACCAGATCATAAGTCATATCCGATAAGGATGTGTTGAGAGGCATGACTTCCTCCATTCATGCCTACAGCCTTGTTTGAGTATGGCAGGCAACATCGTCTTCCATCGTGTCTGTCCTGCACTTCACAGCCTCTAGGATAGTCCGCTCGATATCAAACCTCTACTCGACTCAAATTATTGTGCTCAATGCAGTTGACTGGGAAGCACGACGCTCAAAGATCTTCACCCTTGGCAGCCACGCCCACAGTTCTCAGTCGAACACGGCAACACCATCCACTATCTCGCATCTCCATCCAATGGTTCGCTGTGCGAAGCCCTGGGTGCCAGCCACGAAGATCAGACTCCGCCCTGAAGTAACAAACGTCTTCGTCAGTGATTCTTGTCTTATTGGAGGGGTGCGCGAGCTCCGTCCAGAATAGGCTGCACATATGGCAGCCAGATTGAGCCGAGGGCTTTATCTGCTTGATATTGGAGACTCTGAACGTCCGAAGGAACCCATCAGAGGTATCCTCCATCCATGTCCAAGGCCCCCTTGCGGGAAGTCGGTCTCACAGGAGCAACACAGTGCATTGAACTCCGGTGGCTGCCCGTTCGCCATCGCAGCGCGTTACAGATGAGGCTTTTCTGCAATTCGGACGATCCCAGAAAGATCTTGTTAAGTTACAACGTCAGTTGTGCACAATGCGTGAAGCCTAGACAAGCAACGAAGAGGTGCATATCCATAACCGTAGGGCAAGTGCAGCCGGCAACCTCGCCAAATCTTGCACCTGTTCATGCCGGGCGAGCGAGTGCGAAGAGTGGTAAGAAATAAAGCAGCAGGTCTGGAATGTGGAGGTAACAATATTGAACGTAAGGTTGACGGAGGAGAACTGTCAATCTTGGAAAGCTCCCGACCTTCCCGGTAAACATAAACTAGTCACAATTAGGCACTCACCACCAAGGCTTTTGCGCAGGCAAGACCTTACGCACGCAGCAGGTGCGGAGGATGATTAAACAACATTGGAACTAGTCTTTCTGCAAAGTAAGATTACCTACCTAAAAAAATGCTCCTAAGACCACATGAAGTAGTGTTACGATATCAGTCAATCGATAGACCTGAGGTTGCACACATCAGACTACCCTGGACTAGCATGTTTCAGGTCAGGTATATCGTCGTCTTCTCCTAGCTAGAGAGCAACTCAGCGCAGTATTCCATCGACCCGATAGTCCTACGTTATCGTTTACCGTAGCTATCAGTATATTACAGCGGCCCACGCCGCTACAAGCAGGATCGCTACTAAGCAGGCAACCGCTCGGTGCTATGTGACTGCCAGTGAAGCGCAGAGTAGCTCTGAGTAAAGCAATAAGAGAAACAACGTTCGTGGAAGCGCAGTACCCTAGAAGACGTTGCTCAGAAGCGATGTGATAAGAAGAAGAAGAAGAAGAAGAAGAAGTAGAAGAAGAAGCAGGAGGGCGAACTGAGCATGAAATCCCCATGTCTCGTCTAAGGCACTACGAAAAGACTCTTCGTACAACTACGGATGCAGTATATCGCTGTAAACCTCATGTTCAAGATTGCCAGCGTCGTCAGAATCGAATAAGGGCCTTACCTCGGTCAATAATCTGCACCCACGAGCGCGTTATAGGCTACCTAACTTTCAACCAGTAGGCAGGCCTGGGTTGCGGGTGTTGTCGTGGGCGCGGGAACAGGAAAGTACCACCGAAAGTATCTCATCAGCGTTTACCGAACGCAAGATAGTGGCGGTCTCAAACCCCTTTGAGTAGGAGAAGTTGGTGTCATGATGCCGCCGTGCGTCCGCGGCTCTCTTATCTCCCACCCTTAAAACACCGTCTGCAGCCTGACGACGATGTACTCCCACCCTTGTCAATGAAGCCACTCCAGCACTGCCATTGCTGTCCCAACAAACGACTTAGCGGCACGATCGGATTTGGGGTGCAGCTGGAGTCCTGCTGATCCAAATGGCAGTGTTCGTATTGTCCAGATAAGGAACATCTGGGGATGGCTCGGCAACTAATGTGGTGTCCAAGGTTGGTGTGGCTGAGCGGGCTGAGCGCCATCTGACAAATATGGGAACCGATCGAGGGGTGCTGATAAGAACTTTGGCGGCATTGAAGACTGGCTGGGCGTGGTGATTGTTGGCGGGAGGATCGATAATCTTCACTGACAAGTATCACAATGCTGGTGGTATGATGGGAGCTCATAAAGAATGATGGAGTTGATGGCGATGTGCGATGGTGAATATGTAATTAGAAAGCGTACATCAAGTACGTATATAGCCAAATCTATCGCAAATAGTCTTTACATCCTCGTAAAAGGCACATAGGTGGTATCTCTGAACAGGCTGAACAACTTCAAACAAAGTCAAAACGAGCATCTAGGCATAATCGCGCGACGAAGACGGAGGTGTAGTCTTCTCGTGCTCGGGCCCTATGGCAACAGCATGGCGATCACCGCCAATGCCAGTGTGCTCGTGGCCGCTATGCTCGCTGGGTGTCTTACCCTCAAGCATCTCGCTGTGCTGAGGGATACCGTGGCGCTCCCCCTGAGGAACGCTGTGCTCGCCGTTCAGAGGCTCGCCTTTCGCAGGTGTCCAGGCGAGGTAGTCACGGCGGACCTCGACGTAGTCGTATGCGAACTCGCCAAGCTGGTCATCATCCATACCCAGAAGCTCAGCCTCCTCGGAGGCGCGCAGGTGCAGGCCGGGGATCTTGTTAATGACGAAGGCGAGGATGGCGCTGACGACGAAGGAGTATACGGCGCAGGCGACGATGTAGGCAATTTGCTTGTAGATGGCTTCGGGAGAGCCGGTGATGGCGCCAGCGGTCAGGCCGTTGTTGACGCCGTCGAGGCCGATGATGTAGTCTGCGCCGAAGATACCGTTGAGGAAGAGCCCCCACATTCCAGCGACACCGTGCTCAGCGAAGACATCGAGAGAATCGTCGATGCGGACCCAGAACTTGACTGTGATATATTAGCAATTATTTCGAGTATGTGAAAACAGGTCAAGACGTACTCTTGGTGGCAAAGTTAGCAACGATACCGGTGGTGATGCCGAGGATGACACTTCCCCAGGGAGTCAGGAAACCAGATGCGGGGGTAGCAGCAACGAGTCCAGAGATAACACCGGAACACCAACCGACCATGGACCACTTGCGGGCAAGACGCCAATCAAGAATAACCCAGGTCATCGCGGCGAACATGGCAGTCAGGTTGGAATTCCAGCAAGCCATAACAGCGCGAAGGTTGGCACCGAAAGCAGATCCACCGTTAAAGCCCAACCAACCGAACCACAAGAAGACGGTACCGAGGGTGATGAGCGAGACGTTGTGCGGGCGGAAGTTGAGCATCATCTTCTCCTGGCGGCGGCCGAGGATCATCGAGTAGGCGAGTGCAGTGCAACCGGAAACGATTTCGACGGGACCTCCACCAGCGTAGTCGAGTCCACCCCATACGAAGAACCAGCCGCTCGAGTTCCAGGCCCAGTATGCAACGGGGCAGTATACGATGGTGGCCCAAAGCCAGATGAAGACCATCATGGGGATCAGACGACCGCGTTCAGCAACGCAACCGACGACAATGGCAGCAGTAACGGCGCAGAATTGCATCTACTTACCGTTAGTGAATCTCAAAAGGGATTATTGAAGTGACATACCTGGTAGAAAGAGTACAGAAGCTCAGGAATCAGAGGAGATCCCGGGCTGGGAGCACCAAGCACACCCTTGAGACCGAACTTGTCGAGGTTGCCAATGAAGCCATTTGTCGAAGGGCCGAATGCGAGCGAGTATCCCCAGAAGTACCATTGGAAGGTGATGACGGAGGCAGAGAACATACACGCCCAGATAAGGGACAGAGCGGACTTTCTGCGCGCAAGACCAGAGTAGAGGAAAGCCAAACCGGGAATCATGACCATGACCATAGCAGAAGCCACGAGAATGTAGGCCTGGTCGCCGGCATCGTACCATTGATTCAAGTTCTCAGTCACTGCGATGTAGTCAGTAAGTGTTCGTTCTCACGAGTACCAAATCCTCAGGTTCTGAGCAATGTATATCGTACGCACTCGGCACGTGCGTGGTAACAGTATCTGTGGGTACTTACATGAGTCTCCACCTGTGATCTCGTTTGTTCCATTGAACTCGGCCGGAGCCCCAATCCACGAGTATGGCATGTTGACTGTGTCCCCGGGTGTGTTGTCGTGTGGTCAGGAGAGGGTCGAAGTGCCTTGGCCAAAGGAGGGTTGATGGTCGGGCAGGGCCTGATGGAGGAGGAGAAACACAATTCAACCTGGAGCAGTGCCAGTAATATACAGGCGTATGGGAGAAATCGGAGCCCTATAGCTGATCACGGCAGCTCCGCCGGGGTCTTTATGGCTACTACTCTTATCTATCCCGGTCCACGGACCAGCGCTTAAGGCAAAGTAAACGAGGCGCATCACCCACAGCCGCGACCGCCGTGGGGTTCGCGTTAGATCAAATCTGAAGCTTTGTTCTTTTTCTGCCGGGTCAATCGCTGGTGCTGCGTCATTGTTTAGTGTGCCTTATCTCGCCGTGAACGGAACTCTTAGGGTTGGTTCAGATAAGCGTAACACTGAAGAACAGCGGGCTGCCACGTCGAATGCCGTGCGTAGGGGAGCCCCTCGCCGACTCAACAACCACGCACACGACATTGGCTGCTCAACAGCGACATTGTGAGCGCATTCACGATCAAGCTCGGTTTCATCGATGAGGAGCGCTTGGCGGTGTGGGATTGTAGGTAAACGTCTTTTCAATGCGCTGATAAGTTGGTCGACGCTAATTGGGCGATAGGCGGCTCGATTGAAGACGAATCAAAGATAGGTCACTAGCCTCCTTTTGGCGGCGACCGCCTGTCGACCGTGCCTGCCGTTGTGTGCCCGACGCGTGCTCTGATCCCCAATTCACTGCGAACGCCACCCCGGACCTGGTTAATCTTGTGCATGTGCGAATGCCTTACGTTGGTCGCGATAATGACCACGGCTTAAATTGCCTATCATTGGTCGATAAATTGTTAAAATAAGATGCACGTCTCAAGCACAGCAGCTGTGCGTGCGCTGGTACTCACCTCCAAGAGCTGCGATTGGCGACGTCGCGGCCCAATTACCAGAAAAGTCTGCTTACATCTCGCAGCATGTTCGATGCTCTGTGAGGTTGCTTAGATCGAGCCTTGTTTAGCACCCGTGCGACCGAGTTGTTTCTGGCTTTTGATATGACCGCGGCCGCCGTTGTACCAAGCTCACACAGAAGTACCCACACGTCACCGCGGCTAGGCCAAGCACTGTTAGCTGAGCTGTAGCGTTGGGCCAGTTCCTAACTTTCGGTCGACTTTCCGGAGACATGAGGGCCTCTGGTTGTCGTGGAGAGGCTCGTTGTCAGGGATCACGCGTTGTGTTCAGCGACCCTGAGCGTGTTCCAGAAGCAATATCAATGCCGTGTTCCTGGTGCCAGCATGCCACACCACTATCATTCGAGGCGCCCAGTGGGCATCAGCACTTGGGATGCTGTGTTCTGTCTTTGTTCCACGCTCGTGCGACTGTGGCATGCGACAGGGCTGCGCCTATCTGCAGGTCAATTGTGCCTCACCCGCGTCCGCCCCGCGTCGCTTGGCAGAATGGCAACGCGAAAGCATGTGAGAGCATATCCCCGAGCCAGTGGGGAATGAGAGCCGTCTCCGTCGCAGTGGGCTCGTGGAGGTGTCAAGTGTTGTACAGACACGAGCACCGTGGGGATGTACAGGGACCAGGAACCACGCCCAATTAGATAATGTTCGACAACCGAAGATTCTCAACCCTATTCCTCCGCCGGGTGTTTATCTGGGGAAACCAATTCTCTTACGATTCGGCACGCTGCTGCGATATGTACCGATACGAGCAGCCATGAGCCTATGACCATGCGGCCGGAATCGGAGCCATGACTACGGGTCTGAAGTAAGGATCAGTGCCCTATCAATTCTCCGCCGATTGCAACTCATGCTGAGCCCTTGGAAATATAACGAGTCAGCTTGGCTATGATTCTCATCCTTGACTGACGTCCTTCACTTATGCTTCTCGGCGATCAGTTGCTTGGTGTCTGAGCATAATTCGACTTCAGTCCATCGGTCGATGCTGGAGGAAGCAGTGTTTGAGCTATCACCACTCGAGAAGGTATTGGTCCTTCGTCAAACAACTTAACGTCTGACTACTATCTCACATCTCAGGTGCGCCTGATTGAAGCGCCTGCACTATTCTTGACACTACATTTTACCACTGGCCAACTGCTACAATCTGGAAACAACCAGCTTGACTGCTATGGATAGCCTTGACAACAAGCACAACCATGCTGGGGAGTCAGACACAGAAGCAGCACGAAACGATTGCTCAAGTCAGCGTCAAAGCCTGTACTCTGATTTGTTCATTGTGCCAGCTGCCGTCAGGCGAAAGCTGTGGTCAGTCAGCTTACCGAGTCTGTCGCATAAGACATATGCACGACTGCGACACAAACCCTGATATCGATATTTCTGAATCCTCACGCGACATGGAAATGATAATTATATCTGTTGCATTCAGGTTCAGGCCTCCATTGTCCGAGCACACTGATCACACCGCTGCTCGGAGTTTACCAAGCAACTTTCCGAGGACTGCGTGTTACTGTCAGATTCTGAGGCTTCATCCCGTTTGGCTTGACATGACTGGTAGGCTCGCAACCACTGGAGTGATGGAGTTAAGACCAAATATAAGCACACTGTTCACATCACAGAGCATGTTGGAGAATACAGTCAGACTAGGTTGATAGGTGGGACGGTCAATTTGTATCAATATGCTAACAAACGCCAGTCGCTATGTATTGTATATGCAGCACGACGAGGTGGAGACTACCAAGTGATCACCTCAGTGCTAGAAAAGACCAGAAACTAGACATTCGAACACGTGGGTTCGCAAACAAATGAGGAAAGACGCAAGATTCTCTGCCATCTCCAGACAGATAAGCATAGGCCGAGAGTCACGAAGGGACATCTACTCGGCAGGCATCCTGGCTCTGAACGACAAGGCCGCTTACTTCTCATCCTTGTAAACGAACTTCTGGTCCTGCATATTCTCCCAGATCGTCTTAACGACCTTCTTCTGCTCCTCCTCTTTAGCATTGCGCACGGCAAGGTAGCAGTGACCCTGCAGCTTCGGCTCCCAATCACCCGGATTGCACGATGCAACGATACCGCCCGCCTCCTTCAGAATGCACCAGCCAGCAGCGACATCCCAGGAGTTGACGCCGCCCTCCCAGAACGCATCCATGATGCCCTGCGCCACGTAGCAGAAGTCCAGGGCCGCGGAGCCGTTGGAGCGAATCGTCTTGCACATAGCGCCGCCTTCGGACGCGTTGGTGAGGAGTTTGTTATGTGTCGAGGTGCGGCACGCCCAGTTCGCCCCCTGGCGCTCGTTGCCCCACTCCACGATGAGGAGGCAGTTGGGCATCTGGGGCATTGGGGCGCGGCGCATGGGGAGTTGTTGCGTCTTCTGGAACTGTAGAGGGAGGTCGAAGTGCTTAGTGTAGTAGGAGCCCTGACCCGCCATGCCGAAGTAGAGATCGCCGCGAGCTGGGTTGTAGACAACGCCGACGACGGGCACCTTGTCGAGCACAAAAGCCAGGGAGATGCAGAAGTTAGGGTTGCCGTGGGTGAAATTGATCGTGCCATCGATGGGATCAACGACGAAAGTTGGTGCATCAGTTATCACCTCCTTGTGGAGCTTGTGGGTCTCCTCACCCCAGAACTTGAAGTCGGGGAACTTGGCAAGAACCTCGTCGCGGACCATGTGCTCAATCTTCTCGTCGTACTCAGTGACCAGATCAGAGGTGTTGTTTTTAGTTTGGGCTTTGATGAGAACGTCTGCTTCAGCGTTCATCATCATAGATTCAGCCTTCTTAGCGACTGCAATCAACAGGTCGCGGACATCGATGAGCTTCTTGAGGGTCAAAGAGTGCTTCGCAAGCAGGTCTGTGGCCCAGTTAGGAAGCGGCGATGACGGGACTGTGATTGGGCTGAGAGCTGCAGCCAGAAGGGGAGATGACTTGTTAGATGAGTTGGCCGATGAATTGGGAGAAGAGCCAGAGCTGCTATCTGAGCCAGTGTTGAAGGCCATGAACTGGCGAGCGGGGGTTGAAGGGTTCATCTTGGGGTTGGTTGTGGGTGCTGATGTGTTGTGAGAACTGGTGGTGTAGTGGTTGGTTTGATGATGTTGACTGATCGGTAGTCATGAGCGTGGTTTATGAGAATCGTGTATACGTTTGGTTATATTGGTGAAAGTACTGTTGTGGGCTTGGGCGGGAGTGTTGAAAGTTGGTGGTGGTTGAGAGTGGTAATACGAGTGTGTTACGGCAGGTCTAATGAAGCGAAATTGTGTGCAAATTATATATCTCTGAGGCCCACTCTGAGGATGCAGTGAATGCACTGTGGGTCTGTTGTTGTACGGTGAACGTGAACGTCCAGGCCAAGACCGACTAGGACGTTAGTGAGGCGTTTCAAAGCTTACAGTGAAAGCCCATCGTTTGGTGAAAAGCGATGACAATGCCACACCTGGAGGACAAGGTGAAGATGGCATTGTGCTTCTCGCCTTGGATTGATCGCGAACAAAATACGAAAGACGCGATTTCCTTGTGACAGCCGCTTACTGCAGGCTAATGCACTCGCTTCCTTTGGAACGGGCGTAGCCGAAGGGGCATTGATCCTGGATCCATGCGGGAGTTCCATGCAGCTCGAATAATGAGGCTTTGCATGTTGAATACTCTGCTCAGAAGAACGTGGGCCAGATGCTTGTAACGTCTCGATGAATGCCCATCCGAAGGCCGAGGATGATATCGAAATCTGGGCCTCAGTGATCGACAGAATACGCACACTGTGTGATAAGACCGCTTCAAGGCTCTTAATAGGGCCATCTGCGTTTGCTCTGGCAATCTAGATCATCTGTACGCCATTGTCACATGTCACTTTACCTTTCCGCAGGTGCGCTGTGAGCAAACTGTTCGGTCTTTGACTCTTTGAGCATTTCGGAAGGCTTCAAATCTCAAATTCTGCAGATCCGATTCTTTCCGACCGTTTGACCGAGACGCGTCAATTCAAGCTCAACAGCGTACGTTCAGACTATGTTGACTTCAAGGATGAAACAACTTATGGCTTAATGCAATTCGGAAATATGTTTTCAGGTGTCAAGAGGAGCACATGCAAAGGCAGGGGAATGAGGTAGAGATCAGGTCCGTGCATCGTTCCCCGGCTGTTATTGCCTCGAGCGACGTCACTGCCACCTCGATGCGTTCTCCATCAACACTGCACGAATACTCGCGATGCATCAACCGCGCGAAATGGACTATACAGAATGACAGCCTTGCAAAACGTATCAGGAGATCGACATGAACGTCAACGCAACGCTCGCGCTGTCCGGCGTCGATTAGCAGACATCACACCGAGTAACTCCAGGATCCAGACACAGTCCCTCTTCTTTTCGCGATTGCCTGCGGAAATCCGATTTCTAATCTTTGAGCTCTTGCTAAGCCAGACCCACGATCACGACCGGCCTATCAACATTCATTCGATATCACCACTCTATCGCCCAGGTCATACCTACCGCACCAAGATTCACACAGCATTACTTCTCACCTGCCGTCTGGTCTATTATGAGGCGCATGCAATTCCCATACGAAGTTCGACTCACCATTTCCGGCATTTAGGGAGTACCTCCTGGCTCTACGAAGGCGATGTCTGGCTCCATCACATGACGAAGCAGCGCGGCGCAGATGTTTACCACTTACATGATAACCTGGTTGCCCTCAATCGTCGAAATTTCACCAAGTTCTTTTTGCCGCATTTGCGTTGGAAACGAGTTACGTGGACGATATGCGCATACCTCTGGCCCCCGATCCTGGCTGGCTATCGTGAGATCGATCGATTGGCCGAGACACTTGCGGGCATTGAACTGCTAGCCTCTTGTCAAGAAGTCAATCTAGAGTTCGAAATCCGGGAGGACGTACCAGAGTTCCGTGAAAGCCTCCAGCAGCAAGCTGAACTCTGTCAAAAGATTGGAGTGGCATCTGGCGAAGCCGCTGACGGACATACAAACATTGCTCAGCCTGGAGGCACTCAGCAGCCTGCAGGTCTAAGAAGGAGTGACGGATCAGTACTGCACTTAGACGTGACGAACTCGAAACGGTATACATGGGTCGGCAGCGGTCAAGCTCGATGGGGTACAAGCGCCCTCATCAGAGAGAAAGAGACTGTGAGGTACCGCACTATTAGGTTATGTTGGCGGGCGAGGGTGCCACGAAGAGAGTACATGAGCTATGATCGTATGAATTGCTTGGATCTGACCAACTGTGAGGAGGTCAAAGGCATCGATGAAGACAGTGTTGATAATCAGTTATCACGAATATCTGTATAGCTGAAAACCCGACGGATAACCCCTCGCTTTGGAATCGTCACAGTATAAGCGATATGAGCCAACTTAACAGAAATGCAAAGACGGTCCGGAGCACGAGTGAGTCTGCCCTAGTTATTGTATTGTTGGTGTTATTGTTGTGTTGTTGTGCGCCGCTTCTACCTCCAAGCACTGCTTCCTGAGCCACTACTCCTCCCTCACAACGTCACTGCCTGCTCAACGTAGAGCAGTAAACAAGCTCCCTCGCCACACTCGTTCACCACGACACACCTCCATGCATCGTCAACAACGCAACATTTGCCACACATGAGCACTGTCCACGTTTATTGATACAGATATACACCTAGCAACAAACATCACCGGTGCATACCATGCATTGCATCCTTATACCCTACTAATCAACCTTCGTCAAGCTCGAACAACAACCTCCATCGAAGGATCGATCCTAACTCCAACTTGCACCCACCAACAAAGCCACGCTCCAGACAGACCGGATTTTCTCGCAGACCTCAGACACTTGCTTACAGAAACCACGCGGCATCCGGGCCTTCCATCTTCAGTTGTCGCTCACAAGCTTCGCATCAACCCTCCGCTCTTTCTTGAAAGAGCAAGCTCAGCTTCTGTTTCCATTTGTCCCAACAACCGCCACAATCCTTGGCCCTCAAAGAGAAACTTCAAGTTGCAGCTGACCGTGTTTGGCGATTCGAACGAGACGCTCGACCCCAAGACTCAGACACAAATTAGACCTCAGTCTAAGTATCAGACCAGGACAAAGTCCGTGACGCATACGAGGATACACTTCGGAACATCATAGAAATCGCGACACCGAAGGGACAAACTCCAAAGTCGATCAAGCACTTTCGCTTCCGGCAGGTTCTAGACCATCAACAGGCACGGCGACCAACCTTTTATTCATGAGCTTGGCTCCTATTGGTCTGCAAGCCCCTGTAGGTCAACCCGCAGTATCAGCTCCTTTCCTCTCCAAGGAGGAGCAGGCATTCCTTGCGGCACGGGAGTACGAAAAGGCTTTTGCAAGGAAACGTCGAGAAGAGGAACTGAAGCGACAAGTGAAAGAAGAGTGCAAGCGGATCAAGAAGGAAGATAAGGCGAAAGCAAAAGCTCAGGCGAAGGGCCACAGGCTCGAACCGAAGAAAAACAAAGCACAGCGACTGAAGGCATACCTCAAGGTCAAGATATTTCGTCGTCGATCTTAACTGCATGTCTCGTGCAGCTACAGGCGCGTCAGGTTGTGCCAGCTCCTATTCGACCGGAGGTACCTGCACCTCGTCATCAACGGTTGCTGCTCCGGCCTTAAAATCAGGCAGTAGTGGTACCTCGAGCAAGCCTCTTACAGCTGAGCAGGAGGCACAAGCCAGGAAGAAGCGAGAAGCCCAGGAAAAGGCACATCAGGAGAGGCAAGCGCACCGCAAGCAGAAACGGGCTGAGTACAAAGAGAAGGCAAAGCATCTGGTTAGCAGAGCCAAGTTCAGAGTCACTCGCAAGTTTGCCTGATGGGTAGCGTTCGCTTTGCTATCGAGGCCTCTGTTCGACGACGAGACCCCGACATCAGTCGCTGGCCGGGAGTCTACGTTCATCCCGGAGAATTCAAGCCTGCTACGGCCAACGTTCAAGAGGACGGCGAGGCCTGGATTCGATACCGTAATCGATACAGAAGGCTCCAGGCGCACAGCCGTCTGCCAAAGGCCGAACGCAGACAGAGATAGCGAGAGCTCCTGGTGGTTTCAGATGGCCACTGCAGGTTTTGCCGCTGCACCTACTGCTGAGCAAGAAGGGACCTATACGGTGCATCAGACTATCACCTGTCATTACCACGTCTACGCTCCGACAACAGTCCACATGAACTCTGACGGACCGCGTTGCGTCACTGAGAGCTCTTCAGAGGCAACGTCAGACAGTTCACCGCCAACTACCATTTCTCAACCTTCACGCAAGCTTGACGAGACTTCTGTGCACGATCTCAATCTCGAGGCTGTAAATACGACAAAACCGGAAGGCAAGCGACAGGCTATCTTGCAGTGGCTCATCATCAAGCTAGTGTTGTTGTTGCAGAAAGTATCCCACTAGCACAGTTCGTTATACTTGTCGGTTGAGGATCGCGGTGGGTGTGGGGAGAAGTCAATCTCATTGTGGTCGAGGTGACGGACAGCGGAGGTGAGCACGGACGCCGCAATTGTTCGTTGCATCGCGACCTGCAGCTCCGCAGACGTCACACGATGCTTGCCAACAACACGCGCAACGCATTTGTTGCCGTCTCAAAACGGCCGTACATATGTCAATCATGCTTGCGCCGGGCTAAGCAGCTCTCATTGGCCTCAGCGCGCCTTCCCACACGATCCCCCGCCCGAAGCCTACAAACCGCCAGCCAGCCGCCAGCCCAAGACGATACACCTTTCCGAAAAGCACTCAAAGATGCCGCCAAACAGCAGAAGAAGGCATCAAAAGGTGGTAAGAAGTCTAAGAAAGCTATCGATCCTCGACTGGAGAAGTGGGAATTGACGGTAGGAATTGAGATACACGCCGAATTGAACACAGCACGAAAGCTCTTCTCAGGCGCTGCAACATCTGTCAGCGAGTCGCCAAACACACACGCCTCTCTCTTTGACACTGCCTTCCCTGGCAGTCAACCTCACTTCCAGAAGGAAACCCTCCTGCCCGCTCTGCGCGCTGCCCTAGCATTCGACTGCACAATTCAACCAAGGAGCAGCTTCGACCGCAAGCACTACTTCTACCAGGACCAGCCCAACGGTTACCAGATCACCCAATACTACGAGCCATTTGCGACCGATGGTCACGTCACGCTGTACGCTCACGACTTCCCCGCTGGGTCTGCACCGGAAGATTGTCCTATCAAGATTGGCATCAAGCAGGTGCAGATGGAACAGGACACAGCCAAGACAGTACAGCAGCCGCCCTCGACACATCTACTCGATTTCAACCGCGTCTCACATCCTCTGATCGAGATCATCACGCTTCCTCACATTCACGACCCTCTCGTAGCCGCTGCATGCGTCCGCAAGATCCAGACAATACTCAGGACCGTGAATGCATGCACAGCAGGTATGGAGATGGGTGGATTGCGTGCCGACGTCAATGTTTCGATCCGCGAGCGAGGCCAGACCCTGAGCGAAGGCGGGCTGTCATACTCTGGCGTGACCGGCCTTGGACAACGGACCGAGATCAAGAATTTAGCCAGCGTCAAGGCTGTAGAGGATGCAATCATTGCGGAACGCGACCGCCAGATCGAGCTTCTTGAGAGCGGTGGGTCTGTCGAGGGCGAGACCCGCGGCTGGACTGTGGGCAGCAAGACCACCAAACGTCTGCGTGGTAAAGAGGGCGAAATTGACTATCGGTACATGCCCGACCCAGACATTTCGCCAGTCTTTATCGCTCAGGTATGCACCCGAGGGACAACCAAATACCGTACTAACACGGGTAGGACCTTGTCAACCATCTTCGAAAGAACTTGCCCGTGCTCCCGGACCGAATTGTCGATGTGCTAGTGGAGAAGTACGGGCTGTCGACCAAAGACGCCGGTACACTCTTATCTTTCGACAACGGCGACCGTTTGGAGTACTTTTTCGAGGTCACGAACCAGCTTGCAAGGGCAAGGAACATCAGATCGAGCGACCCTGAATTTTCTGCACTCGGCAAGGCGGTAGGCAACTGGTACGCTGATGTCCCATGTACCTGCATATATTTGACACTGATAAAATGCAGGGTCCTAATGGAGCTGGGTAGTCTGTACAAAGATGAAGAATGGTCTGCAACGCGCGTTTCGCCCGAAGTCCTCGTTTCGATCGTCGACCAGCTGTTGCAGAAGCGCATCACATCGCGGTCCGCCAAAAGGCTACTGGCCGTAAAGTTCGAGGGCGAGGAGCGCCACGTCGAGCGACTCATCGAGGACTTCAACATGGTCTTCAGGCCCCTGTCACCCACAGAGTACCGCGGCTTTGCCCAGACCCTGCTGGACGAGAAGCCGGACATGGTCAGAGACATTGTCGAGAAGGGTCAGGAAAAGAAAATTAAGTGGTTCGTGGGACAGATGATGGCCAGGAGTCCGGAAGGTACTGTGGAGGCCGATGTCGCTGAGCAGACGATCAAGGAGCTTCTACCTAAAGCGAAGACTGCGGAGTAAACTAGATGGTGGGTACCTAATCATTAATATTCCCAGGTTATTGTGTTGTGACCCCTCTTTCTACCTGACATTGCGATGGAGCTGTTGGACCCCTGAGTTTGTTATACAATGGATTACGTCTACAGCACGACCACGGAACTAGACGTGAGTGCAAAAGCGTTCATAGGGACAGATGGAAAGATGTATGAGTCTGATTGCTTTCGATTGCGTCCTCCTTCGACGCCTGTTCCCACCATTTTCGCCAGTGCTCCTCACATACTACGCTCCTATCAGCCAATATTGCGTTCAAGCGAGCGCGTTACTTGCTCGCTTTTTAATCTGTCCAAACTGTACCCTGTAGGTATTCGGTCTATTTTCAACGCAAAGCCAGCCTCGTCGACCAAGTCTATGATCATGAAGAAGCAGTTCGAGTCGTGGAAAAAGAGCTTGAAGCACACGTTTGGTCGAAAAGAAAGGAGGGAAGTGCTAGCTGAGCTCAAACAAGCCAAGGAGAACGAGCAGCAGCAGCAACAGCAGGCTCATCCAAAACCTCTCACAGATGCCGAAATCATCCAGTGCTATGCGCGTGAAGCGAAGGCTCAAGCGCAAAGAGACGCTGCCGCCAAAGATGCGCGTGAGAGGGAGGCGTACTGCGATAGACCTTTCCGTCCTACGTCCACCACGAGCGCCCACAAAACCCAAACCAGGAAGCTGGAAGATGTGGAGGGGATTGATCACTGGAAGGCATCTGTGAGTCCACTCTCATTGCCTGCGCCGGTTATGGGAGCCCAAAATCTGCCGACCCCAGCAGCTCAGGAAGAGTACGAAAGAGTTTCGGAGCAAGGCCCGCACCCTCAGCCTCAACCCAAGTTCAAAGTCAAGATCCGCAGGACGGCAAGCGTAAGGAGGATAGCGATGGTGGGGAGTCGGCGTATGAGGCTTGGTCAAGCGAGGACGATCGTGTATGGAGAGCTCGATGGGTTGAATAGGTTGCCGCTGAGGGGTAGGGGGGAGCTAGATCAAGTGAGGGTGGGGGATATGGATGAGAGGGAGAGATGGGAGTTTAATCGCGGGTTGAGGAATTGGGAGAGTGTGTCGACACTAAATAGCGAGGGAGTGGGAGGTGGTGCGGTGAGATCCTTCGCCGGTCTGCTTCAGAGTCGACAAGGGGGGGAGGTAGGTGCTACTCCAGACCTCACGCAGAGTGTGGAAGACTTGAGTAGTGTGGATACCCCTAGGGGCGTGCAAGAGCATGGAAAAGGAAAGAAATGGGCGACCTGGGCCGGTACTATGAGGAAAAGGGTTGTGAAAATGTGCTGTGGTCAACAGATAGGGAGTGTTTCGCCGCCGCCGCCGCCACCACCACCGCCGCCGCAAATATCTGTATCTATTCCCACGTACAGCGGGGATGATGAAGAGCAAGGAAATTCTCCGGGGCAACAACATGGGGCTGAGAACCTCCAGCCTGCATCATCACGGGCAGGTATCCCTAGTGGAAGAGAGCCTGCTCAAGAGCAGCGAACGACGATAGTCCACGAAGCGGAGGGTGAGCTTGGAGTTGTTGGAGACCTCTTGGATGGGTCAGCAGAAGTAGAAACTGGGGAAGAGCTCTGTCCATGTCCAGAAGGCAACGGCGACCTTGAAGGTGCTGAAGACTTCCAAGCTAGATCGCCACGCGCCCCAAAAGGTGATGGCGAGGCTGGCCCTGGATCTCACACAGCAGCATTTCGAGCTCAAAGACTGGAAGAGACTCGAGAAATTGAGAGCGCTGAGTACGCTGAGTACCTCCAGAATGACACAGGAACAGTGCTCCGTGTAAGATCGCGGCCGAGGAGGCAGAGGACGGGAGCGGGAAGGTTGGAGTGGCGGCAAAATCTCCAGGATAAACTGGCGAGGGTTTCGCAGCCTGGACTTGTTGAGAAGGAAGACAACAGACCAGAAGAGCAGGAGCAAACGACAATCATTGCTCATGTTGCAGCCTTAGGGTCGCTTGAGGACCTACCGGCTGATACTCAGCCCCCTCAAACACAAGAGGCTGAGGTAGCAACATCAGTGCACGAGATACCAAGTGTCTTGCCAGATGCCGCTGAAGACCTCCCGGCTAGCACTGAGCCTTCTCAGAAGCGAGACGAGACCGAGGCTCCTCGAGACACAGGAGGGCTACGACCTAATGAATGGCTTCGCAACACCACGCTCCAGATTACCACGCTCCAAGACTTTACGCAGGCTGAGTCTGAATCTGAGGAGGTGGTGACTGCCTCCACGGGTAGTCAAAGTGGCAATCCTCAGCCTGCCATGAGCACCCGTCCCATTGAGAAGGAAGATCCTGACCCAGTGCTCGAGGACCTACAACTTAGAGCGCGAAATGTCAGTCTAAGGCTGAGGCACAGCTTGAGATTGAGACAAGCGTCTGTCTCGCCGGACGGTCCTTCGGTGCTGGGTGAGGCGGTGGATGCGTTGACTATCTCCCCGGCTCAGGCTGGACTGAGCAGAAATCGGCTGCCCGTCCGTTCGAGACGCGAAGACAAAGATGAGAGCAGAGCGCCCTCTGCAAGTCGCAGTGAGATGGTAGAAGGGTCGTTGAATACCTCCAGCCCTCAGGATTCTTCGTCTTTGCCGGACGCGAAACCCGCACAAGCTGATGCTCGGACTGAACGTGCGTCAGTGGAGATGGTGATTTATTGCGGTGAGGACTGAGGGCCTCCAGGCAAGGAGGTAATGGACAGCAGAAGTCTTGTATTTGGAAGGGAAAGGGGAGAGCGGAACTGGAAGATGAAAGATAAGGAGTGTAAGAACATGGGATGGATGTCGAGTTTGTTGTGCGTTGGAACAGGAGAATTACCCAAGTAGTTCTATGGTCTTGGGATTAGATGATATACAGGGCCTTGGTTGCTGATGTTCGTTGAAGTGAGTTAGCTGTTTGTGGTATTCGAGCAGGGATGATAAGCCTTCTTCAATTACCTGCGCGGGGCAAGTTGTTCGACGAAGACCCTCTGCGGTTGCAGTTCCTATTGGTAGGCGGCAGAGACTGATCATCTGATTCAGCGGTTATCAGAAAAAGGGCTGTAGGTAGAAACTACCTTGTTAGCACGCACAACAGAGAAATTACAGAGACAACACGACATCACTTCACATGATCGAGATGTCCATTGCAGCAAAGCCACAACCACTCAAAGAGTGCAAGCTCGATGAGCCCGGGGGTTTGTTCAGGTAATGGATGTATTCGCTATGAATCACCATTCCTCAGCCACCACGCTGCAAGAGTCGACGCGGGCCTCTCGGCGCCACGGACCCTATGTCCTCCATCATCCGTCAGAAATGCTTTTCCGTATCCATCCAGACGCCTTGAAGTCATGCGCATCTTATCATCCCAGCCATTTGAGTGCAGTCGTCGAGGTGTTGCGCTTATGCGACGAGCTGAACAACACCACCGGCCTCCTTGATCTTCTTCTCGGCCTCAGCGGAGAAGTAGCGGGCGCGGACGATGATGGGGACCTCGGGGAGGCGGCCCTTGCCGAGGACCTTGGAGTAGCCGAAGTCGAGGAGGTTGAGGACGGGGGCCTTGTCACCCTTCTTGGCGAGGTACTCCTCGCGCTTCTCAGCGGGGACGAGCGACCAGAGCTTGTCGAGGTTGATGACGGGCTTCCAGAAGTGGTTCTGCTGCTTGTGGACTGCGTGGATTAGTCGCTGCGACAGAGGCGGAAGTTGTGTTACTTACAGTACCTCATACCAACCTTTCCGAAGTAACCAGGGTGGTACTTGTCGATGTTGGTCCTGTGGTGGTGCTGACCACCAGCCATACCACGACCACCGGGGTGCTTCCTGTGCTTTCCGACACGTCCGTGACCGGCGGAAACGTGACCGCGGTGCTTGCGGGTGTTGCTCAATCTGGAGGCATATTAGATGTGTTGGTGGTGACTGCGCGCGAGAGTGCTGACCTGGTGGGCATGTTGACGGCTGTTGAGTTAGTATCGTGAACAACGGACGCTGCAAAGCTGGGAGTTTTGCTAGGTCCAAGCGAATTTCGAAGTGCGCGCTAAGGACGGGGTTAGATTGTTCCGTTGGCCCGTGCACAACGTCGATCCCTGCGTCAAGTTGTACTTCATATGCCGATGGAAAGTTGAACTTCAATTATCGTATCTCATGAATTCTATCGTCGTCATAGGATATCTCGCTAGCTGTATTGAGACTTCTAGCGCACGCGTCAGGTCATGTTTGTTTCTCTGGTTCACCGCTCATCTCTCGACCGGCGCAGCGAACTCTGCCGTTATATTATGCTCTCTAGAACAGCGCGCCTCCGAGAAGAGCACCACCAAGGAAGCCAGCTGCGATCGGCAGTCCAGCACCACCGCCTAGTCATGTCAGCTTTGTCTCAGTATAGAGGAGGTGAGGTCACTTACCGTATCCGTAACCGTAGGGTCTACCGTATGGCTGCGCTGGGCGCATGTACCGTACGTTAGGGTTATGTCCTCCGTATGGGTTGCCGTATGGGTTGTAGCCATAGGCTCCTCGCGGCGCATACCCGTTGGGTGGTGTAACATAGACGTCTCTGCCTTGTTGATCTTTGCACAGGAACTGGGGTTCGCCAGTCTCCATAGCGCGGATGAGGGCTTGACGTGCGCGAAGATGTGCTTGGTAGGCTTGACGCTCCTGCTCTGCGCGACGAGCGCGTTGCTGTTCGCGCTCTGTGTGCGTTGACCCAGTGACCTTGTCTTTGAGCTTGCGGGAGAACTTGTGGAAGCCTGTGAGCTCTGGCTCAGCACTCTTGCCGCGCTTCCCAGCTGGTCGTGGTGGAAGGTCGTGATCATCATCTGAGTCTTCGGCCGCCAGGTCCTCCAGTGTCACCGTCCTCTTCACACGACTGTGCTTTTTGCGCTCCTCTGGGCTCAGCGTGCTCAGGAACTGCTCATCGTCGTACGGATGCGTCCATATCGATCGCGGCGGGTCTGCCTTGGTGTCTACGAAGAACTGGTGGTGCGACTCGGGGTCGAAGGTGCGCACCCAGCCGGGAGGCAGCGGTCGAAGCTCGTCCTCCATAGAGCGTCGTCGCTCCATGGGAATGCCATTGCGTTCTGTGCGCGCGCCGGGTCCGTCCGTAGAGACACGAGCTATGCCTGGCGTAGGCTCTGTCGATGAGCTACCAGTGGCGCTCTCGTAGGACGGTGGAGGCTCGTGTAGGTGTTGTGTGCCCGACATTGTGGGTCGAGCTGGGGTTGCGATGCGATATAGGCAGAGGTTGCGGTATTGAAGGTTGAAGTAGTTTAGTGTTTGGAGCGCGATAATTCAGCTGTGAGGCTGCAAGTTTGGAGGCCAAGTGCAGTCGCTGTTGCTTGTTTGCTATATGTATGCGCTCATCGTGGCGTCAGCTCTTCCTCCGCCGGCTTGAGCAGCTTAACTCCGGGGAAGCAACAGGAGCTGCAGGTGGCTGTGCGGCAGTCGAGCATAGCAGAAGTGCCTCGCACTGTCTGAGCTTCACATCGTCAGTCTTCTTCTGTTTACGATCATCTTCGACGCCTCAGCTGCCTATTGCGGAGTAGAGAGGGTTTTGTAGTCTTTCGTAGGCGATCGATGGCGTTGATGCTTCAGCCCCTCCAAGGGCTGCTCTTCAAACCGGCAGGGGCAGGGCAGCGTTCTACAGTACCGCACTCGACCTCCCAACGGCGCGCCTAGGTCTTTGACATGTACCCTCTTACCACGCGCGCTTAGTTACTCAGCAGTGCCCTTCAGACATAGAAAGGCATGTCTCAGAGGTTTCGAGATCTGGTCCTGGGACTAGCGACACTGCCGGCAGCCGAAGGTCTTGTGCTCAGTGGTCGCGCGCTCACCACAGCGCCAGTTAGACTCGACTTGAACGTGTCAACGGCCCCTACGCCATCACCTGGCCACCACAGGACACTCACAGTTTCGCAAATAATCAACAGATCCTTTCATGGCTTCTTGGTTTAGCTGAGGGGCTCTCCTCGCGCCAGGTTGTGCTGCCTGCCTTTTGTCGAACCCTTTTGACAGTGCCATCCATGGATTCAAAGACAGCGGTGCCCGACCCACCCATCAGAATGTTCACACCGAACATTTATATTCTGGACCTGTTTCGAAGTCCTGGCGCAAGTTCTTAGCTTCCAGTGGACCGGCTCTGCGCTGTTCTTTCACAATGGTCAAGCGATCTGATGCGCACCTGAGCTAGCTAACATGACTTCCAAAGCAGCAAGAACAAGCCAATCACCGGACAAAGATGCCGAGAGCTCCAAGATCCTAGTCGGAGGTGTCAGACTGTCATTCTTATTCGACCCCTTACGTCTTCCTGCTCTTTTCGGACAAGCAAAGACCCCATGGGCCGTTGCAACACCGACCCAGAGTCAGGTGGGCTAGGGCAGTCGTTTCATGAACCGACTTCCACGGAGCCTTGCAATCGTTTTGAGCGGCGACTTTGGATGCGACTATCTCATGCTGATTCTGCTAATGCATTCTCAGAGTCTAGAGTTTCGCGACAACGTACGCTGGTGGTGGGTGGACAGTCAAATTCTGGACGGCCCGTACCGCCCACGATGTACCGTGGCACCTCATTAGCTGTTCCCGAAAAGCGGACTTTGGGACCAGTGTGCTACAAGTCCAGATACTGGAAGCGACTTGTACGACTTGTCGCAAAAGTACCTGCATTTCATCAATCTTCTAGGTAACGTGGGCGTTGGTGGAGACCGTCCAACCACCGCGCATGAACTCCATGTCTCAACTCTTTGAGCGGGCCTGCCAAATGAGAACGTCAATGGCGCCTTTCACATGAAGCATGATCTGGGAATCTGTCTAGGGAACCAACTCACCGAGTATATAGGTCCAGTATTCGCGGCATGGAGGTCCCCCCACAGCAACTCCATTCCTCGGTTCATTCCGCCGGCAATACCATAACAGAGCGACCTCCTCGCCCAAACTCCTCGACTGTCTGAGATCCTGTCTCCCGACAGTCACTCCTTTACTTCTTCAAAATGGCAAAGTTATATTTGCTGCTGGCAGTTAGCCAGCTTACATTCGTTTACGGCTTTCCAGCAAGGGACATCAAGCGACAACCAGACGTGCTCGACGAACGTGCTATAACGATATCCACGGACCTTGAGGCCACGACCAGTTACAGTACGGCGATCCAGACGCTACAAACCGCGACCTTAACAACCCGCCCATCGCTCGAAGGGGTACATTTTTACTTATCATGCTTTATAATGTCTGAAGCTAAGCTATGTATAGACTATCCAGACTGCACTTCCTACAGGTGGAGGGATCACGAAAGATCCGGCCGATCTACCTGGTGTCACCAAGACAGTCGATCCTCTGTGCCCTGAAGAGACACCTCTCGAACCAGGACCCACAGCGCCGGTCGGACCACCTTCGCAAAACATTTTCGTGCCTTTGCTATTAGCCACGCAAGTCCCTGCACCATCAATACCGTTCCGGGGTGATCATCCTGTTCAGAAGCAGAACATTGTCGATGGCAACACGCCCCTCCAGACAAACAAATTCTACGCGAACTTCTTTCTTGGTACCCGGAAAGAATCAGTATGGGCTCATCCCTACTCCCTGTCCTGGGCTCAGGGCCGGGGCGGCACGTACGGCATGGCAATTAGCCACACTGAGCGCAGTCAGTTCTCCTTCGGCCCTGATGCGAACAAACCACAGTACTTCATTTCGCCCATCGGAATTCAGCACATGGCACTCTCAGCGACTGAATTGAGGGAGGGAACAGTCATGACTGTCGAAAGCCTGAAAGCATTCTCTGCTTTTGCCAATTTTGCCCCATCTGCTGGCTCCCGAGTCATGATGTCTGTGCCTGTGGTTCAAGGCATGGGCTTCATCACAGCTGTCTACGATAACGCTCAACCCATACTCAGCAGCGGCGTCTTCTTCCGCAGCGTCAAATACGCTGGGTCGGCTAATGGCGCTAATATCACCTTCAAGTACAACACTCAGCTTGAGGATAACTCTCAATGGCTCATATATGTCACACCGCTTCGCGCCGACGGTGTCCCTCCCATGGTATTGGCAGGAAGCGGCACCATCCGTGGCCCGGAGGCGTTCACTGGTCTGGTACAAGTTACCAAGAACCCTGGCGGCCAGGAAGGCGAGCGCTACTTCGACGGTAGTGCAGGTGCATACGCGACCGAGGCGACAATCTCTGGCTCGGTCAATGGTCCATCAGGAAGCTACACATTGTCATGGACCAAGGGTGGTGTGCTCGATCGGCCTCTGATTATGTACGCGTTACCACATCACGTCGAGTCGTTCGATCCAGAGACGCGAGGTGCTATGACTGGCATCCAGCTAGTTACGACTACGAAGGGCGTGGCTACCGCCGTTCAAGCTGACAGGATTACTATGATCGAACCAGACCTTCCCACCAATATTGGTTTTGCACCCTGGGCTAAGGCTGCCAATGGTGCTCAGGGCGGTACGGAGAACGTAAATCTGGCTGCCTCGGCGCTCCAGCTCGTCAATGCTGCTGGAACTACCGAACTAAGACAGGACTTCATCTCGCAGACCAGTTTGAACAGCATGTACTACTCCGGCAAGGGACTCGCCAAGTTCGCTGGCGTTATCTACACCATGCAGACCATGGCTGGAAACAGCAACCTCGCCGCAGCTGGTCTTGAGAAACTGAAGGATGCGTTCAACGTCTTTGTCAACAACACCCAGCCCGAACCGCTCGTGTACGACACTGTCTGGAAGGGCGTTGTATCTGGAGCGTCCTACAGATCGCCCACCAGGGACCTGGGCTTGGATTTTGGAAACACTGCGTACAACGACCATCATTTTCACTATGGCTACTTCGTCTATACCGCCGCAGTAATCGGCCATCTGGATCCGGCTTGGCTCGATCAGGGTACTAACAGGCAGTGGGTCAACACGCTTGTTCGCGACTACGCCAACTCAGTAACAGACAATTACTTTCCCTTCTCGCGTTCCTTCGACTGGTTCCACACCCATTCCTGGGCCAAGGGTCTGTTCGAGTCTGGCGACGGCAAGGATCAAGAATCCACATCAGAAGACGCCTTCGCAACCTTCGCACTCAAGATGTGGGGTAAGATCTCCGGAGACGCCAACATGGAAGCTCGCGGCAATCTACAACTCGCCGTGCAAGCCCGCAGCCTCCGCAATTACTTCTTGCTGAAGTCGGACAACAAGAACCAACCTCCGCAGTTCCTGTTCAACAAGGTGACCGGTATCCTCTTCGAGAACAAGTGCGACCACGTAACGTACTTCGGCAGCAATATCGAGTACATCCAGGGTATACAGATTTTGCCAGTGAACCCCAGCTCGGCATACACCCGCCCTAAGGACTTTGTGACAGAAGAGTGGAATACGTTTTTCAGCAATGGCCGTGTTGACCAAGTCGCTGGAAGCTGGCGAGGGATCCTGTATGCTAATCTGGCGCTTATCGATCCTGAGACGAGCTACAACTACTTTGCTGATCCAAACTTCGACTATGGCTCGCTTGATGGAGGTGCGAGTCGTACCTGGTACCTCGCATACTCGGCGTCCATGCTGAACATTGAAGCAGCAAAGGCGGAACCAGATACAACTCTGCAATATCCTCCGCAACAGCAGGAGTCGCAGCAGCAGCCTCAGCCACAGCTATCCCAGCAGGCTGAGCCTACTGGAGACCTCCCGGCTACCCCACAGCCGACCCAGGAAGCACCTCAACCAGAAGTGCCGCAGCAACCTCCCCAGCAGCAACCTCCCGAACAGCAACCTCCACAACAAGAACAGGCACCTGAAGACCTCCCGGCTGCGCAGACACCTCCCGCACAAGAGCAATCCGCCAACGGCCCCTACTCAGGCGGCCCCTCATTCGACTAGGCAGACTACACGCCCTCCAACTGGCGCAGCTACTTCAACGCCTATCGTTAAAAAGCTCTGTATGGCGATGATCGTCCACGGCGTGGGAGCTCTTAGGACAGTCCGTACAATAGCCCCTACAACCGCGCGGTAGACGGGGATGCTGACGGAGAGGCCGAGGGAGACGAGGGGGGGGGGGGGGATGTGCTTGACTGTGGAGAGCAGGACAGTGAGCAAGGCGAGACGCGTTGAAGGGGAGAAAGTAAGGGTGGTTTGTGGCGCGGAGTGGAGTTGTGGGATAGCTGAGTACTTCCAAACCTTGGTATGACCGGTGGCTAACGACAGAGGTGCAGTGCTTTCCCGTATGTTTTTAGTTGATGAGTGATGACCCTGTGGGTAGATATTTTATTCATGTAAAGAGGTAGTTGAATGGAGTTTAAGTCATGACACATAAACTTCGTTGTAGTGGTGTGCTCCTTCCTCCGCTCCTCAGCGCCAGGGATCTGGAAGTCGGCACAACGCTATAATGAATCGTGGTCGCTTAATGGTGATATCCTTGTGCCATGTGCTATTCTGTGCTGCTAGGCTGGCCCCGAGGTTGTGGTGGTGCGCTCCTTCCTCTCTTGCTCCTTCCTTCCATTTGCAAAAGTTGGGCAAACGACCCTCTTCATTCACCCTCGCTCTATGCCTCGGACTACTCCCTTCTCAATGTCCTTGCATCGGCTGCAATCCTTTTCTCGCACTGATGGGTCACGTCAACCTGCTAGAATGGGCAGGTTTCCTCAGGTGTCGATTGCAGAGGTAGGGGAGTGTCTGCTAACTTTTGCCGCAAAAGTGATCGTTCATCCTTCGACCGCATTGTGAGTTTCGTGATGATGATCGATACTACTATATTAGGCAGGTTTGTTCAACTGTCGATCGCAGGTGTAGGGGAGTGTCTGTCAACTTCGTCCAGAACAAGCCTCGCTTGGCCGTTTGCGGTCTGTTCTGGCAATCGACTGCATCCTTCGGTTAACAACTGAGTCGCGTATAATGTCGCTTCCTCACCAAACCCATCAGCACGTAAGACTGCAGCAGTGCAGATCAGAGGCTCAGTTGCGCGCCTTCAGGGCGAAGCACGAAGCCTGTTTATCGCCAGCTGGGCTCTCAGCGACCAAAGACCTTCAATGATACCTGCGCTGCTCCAGACGTCTCTCAATACCCACAAGACCCATAGGAAAGCCGTTGACTCGGCAACGGATCCCTTCCTTCGTGATAAGGTGGGCCTTGGAGAGATGAAGCTCAATCAAACGACTCCAGAGTTAGATTGGAGGAGCGTTGTGGCGATTGTACGAGATTGATGGCGAAGTACCTCATCGACCTCTCAACATTCGAGTGCGGGAATTAAACCGGCACTCACCTGCGTCGAAGCAGCGTATCGCGAAGCAGCAGTGTGCTGGTTGAAGGCTGGAGGGACACTGCGCGCTGCGCGACAACTCTGGTGCGGAACAGCCACCATTTGGTGCCTAAGGGTCGCACGAGGACTTTGGGCAATCGTGAGACAGCAGAGACAACACCAGCGCTTGTGGAAGGAGCAACTCCGCGGTTTACGAGATCTTTCGCAGGTGCTGAGTGAGGCTTTGTGGTTGCGACAACTGCATACACGAAGCGTCGCAGCGTAACCGTCGCTGCCGGCTGCAAGGCAAAGTCAGGAGGCAGGATGCAGAACGCAACAGAAGTCGCTTTCAGCGTCAGCAGCAATAGCCTCCTTATATCGACTTGTCGTGATAGAAGCTAGGCTATCAGCCCGCATCGCACACACTTCAAGTCACCAAGCTGCACAACCTACTGTGTACAGCGTCGTCAAAAGATCTTTGTCACCCATGACATATCTCAAAAGATATTTCGAGCCTTGCATGCCATCACACGTCACCATCGACAAAGCATCGCTGAGACCGCTGTCGAAAACGTCTTGTTGACGGCCAAGATCTATTTTCGTTTCGCACAGCCACAAGATGCGACCGAAGAAGCATCGACGAGCGGACATGTGCCTTACCGAGTGCACAGTAAGCCAGGGGCAATGTTGAGACTCCTTTAACGAGTCTCGAGGGAATCAGGTGAAATCCGGCAAAGAGCAGACAAACAGCGGTCGAAGGCTTTATGGTGGCTTGAGGAGAAGTCGCGATGTCAAACGCGCTGAGGTGCAGCTGAACAAGCCCTTTTGTCTGTCAGAGAGCAGCTTTTTGTGGGATACGAGCCGGGCGACTTGGCGGATGTGCCTCGCGCCGTTAGTAACTGAGCCACGACGGTCTCGAGCAGACAGGATGCCTCTGATAGGTTCCCCTGCGTTGTCGCATTCTTCAGCTCGTGAGCATTTAGTGGGTCATCGTGGCCGAGCACGCGAGCGCAACGCATGTCTCGCTGCGGTATTGCAGTGCAGTGAGTTAAAAGACTCCAGGATCCTCGACCCGCGCACTCACACGAATTCGCACATCACCAATCTCTGCGCGGTTCTCGAACTCTGCCGCTCTTCGATCATCCTTCGATAAAGTCCTAGGCCGCCACGACTGTGCCATTGTCAGGTCCTAGCGCCGCGCGTCCCTGCTTGTTCGGGACGACCGTCCAATTGCCCCTGCCCAACTGCACGGCCAAGGTTTCAGCGGCGGCCCTAAACCTGCCATTTCTCCCCAACCCGTCTCCAGCGCTCCAGCTTCTCACACACACTTGCTCGGCGCTTTCCTACGTCGTTTGTCCCTCGTTTCACATTCGTCTTCTCCGCGCCATCTAGCATCTTCCTGGGTTTCTGCTTCCTGTTTGCATCATCATCACTTTCAGCGTTTCTGCCTCTCTACCAGCTTCTTCAGGCACGAGAAGGTTGAACCTGCGGCCTAACCCCGTTTAATCAGCTCTCGTATTTCCTAGTAACGACCATTTCATACACCGACCACCCATCACCGCATACGCACTCTTCATCGCCAGCAACTTTCGCACACCAGATCACTCCCACGACGACTGCCTGCGGGCGTAAGCAGGCTACCATGAAGTTTCACAGCTCGTACTCGAGCATGCTCGCACCATTTTTACTATTGGCCTCGGCGCCACTGGGCGCCCTCGCCAACGATGTTCTGAAGACCAATGGTTACAGCTCCTGCTTGAATGGTAACTCAGACATCACCGTCAACAAGCTCGACATTCAATTCGACCGAACGACGAAAAAGATCACGTTCGATGTGTCAGGTACCAACGGGAAGGAGCAGAAGGTTATGGCGACATTGAAGGTGAACGCGTATGGAAAGGAGGTGTACAGCAACACATTTGACCCGTGCGAAGGGTCTACGAAGATGGATCAATTATGTCCAGGTAGGTTGCCCAACATTGTAGAATTTGTACCATAGCTGACACCAGGTAGTGCCCGCTGGTACTTTCGGCGCAAGCGGAGAGCAAAGCATCCCCGACAAATACATCTCCCAAATCCCAGCTATCGCATTCAGCGTCCCTGATATCGACAGCCAGGCAACAATGCAGCTTACGGCCAAGGACGGCGGTGCGGAACTCGCGTGTATCACATCACAAGTCAGCAACGGCAAGTCGCTGTCGACAACAGGAATATCTTATATCGCGGCCGGTATCGCTGGCGCTGCTTTGGCGGTTGGAGGTCTCTCTGCGCTGGCCGGTGCTGGTCATTCTGGTGTTGCCCACTCGAGTCCCACGTTCGGCGATGTCGTTTTCTGGTTCCAGGGTATGGCCATGAACGGTATGATGAGCGCCGACGTTCCTGGTGTTTACCGAAGCTGGTCGAAAAACTTCGCCTTCAGCACAGGTCTGGTTTACTGGGAGGGCATGCAAACATCCATCGACGGTTTCCGTGAGAAGACTGGAGGCAACCTCACAGCCGACAGTGTAAAGTTCTTGTCGAACGCCACACTTGTGTACGTGGACCAGAACATGACTGTGACCAAACGCAGCTTCGACGGTATTAGCGATGTTCTCCTGTGGACCCGTGACGAGCTTTCGACCAACGTCAACAGCACCACCGAAGGCAGCGAAGACAACAAGATCATCCATACCGTCAAGGGTATCCAAGGCTTCGTCGAGCAGTACAAGATCCCCAACGGCAACACCTTCATGACTGTTCTTCTCTGGTTTGCGATCGTAATCGCCGCCATCACCGTTGGTATCCTGCTCCTGAAGGTCATCCTCGAGACCTGGGCTCTTTTCGGAACGTTTCCCAAGCGTCTGACCAGCTTCCGTAAGCGTTACTGGTGGACGCTTGCAAAGACCATCACCAACTTGATCTTGCTCCTTTACGGTATCTGGACCCTGTACTGTGTTTACCAGTTCAAAAACGGAGACTCATGGGCTGCGAAGGTACTTGCTGGTGTCACCTTGGCTGCTTTCACGGCTGTCCTGGCCTTCTTTACCTGGAAGATTTGGAGCATCGCACACAAGTACAAGAAGATGGAAGGCGACAACTCTGCCCTCTATGACAACAAGGAAGTCTGGCGCAAGTACTCTATCTTCTACGAGAACTACAAGAAGAGCTACTGGTGGATTTTCATTCCAGCCATCATCTACGCTTTCGCTCGTGGTTGCGTTATCGCAGGTGCAGACGGTCATGGTCTTGCCCAGGCTGCCGGTCAGCTCATCGTTGAAGCCCTTTTGCTCTGTGTCCTTCTGTGGTCGCGACCGTACTCGCTTAAATCAGGCAACTGGATCAACATTATCATCCAGGTCGTCCGCGTGCTCTCAGTCGTTTGCATTTTGGTCTTCGTTGAGGAGCTCGGCATGACACAGACCACAAAGACCGTCACCGGCCTGGTGCTTGTCGTTGTGCAGGCTATTCTGACCGGTGTTCTGGCTATTTTGATTGCAGTCAATGCCATCATCATCTGCTGCAAGCAGAACCCTCACCGCAAGAAGAGAAAGGAGGCCGGTAAGTCATACACATTTGTAATTGAATGTGCTCATTTTAACACCCATACAGAGAAGGCTCGCGATCTCGACAACCTCACCCCTCTCGATGCTCGCAACTCGCTGCTCATGGACCCCCAAGAGTACAAGCGCAGCTCTCTTCCTTCGCCATTTGGACCTCGCGCCGCTGGCTACGATGCGGTGCCGCTCGCAGAGCAGAACACCGCCTACAACAATGGCCGACGATTTGAAGAAGATCGTAGCCATCTCCTTGCTGATGCTTCGACATTCACTAAGACACCAAGTCACAACCCAAGCTTCAGCGACGACCGTGATCGCTCCACGAGCCCGCAGCCCCGACTGCCGGACCTGGAATTCGGTCACCAGACTGGCTACACTCAGCCAAACAACGCTCCGTGGCAACCTCAACGGGGGAACCAAGGCGGATACGCGTACTAGAGGAGAATTGATACCCAAAATGTTGTAAATCACGGGGTTGTACATGTTTTCTTTGTTTGCATGGTGGAGCAGATTCGAATCAGATGGAGTCGATATTTTGACATCTAGAGCGGCGAAATACCAACACATATTGTTCTGTCGGCAGGCCCTGGACATACAGCGACATGGCCAGGTGACTTGATCCATGACATGAGCATTCTGATACAGCATATTTGTAATCAATGATGCGGCCTGGGGCGCGCAGTGTAGTTCAGAGTATTTTCCGTAGGTAGGATGGAGTAGAGGTCGCAATACTATTACAACCAAACAAGTCGTTCATCCCCACAACTCCAGCGCTTACTTGAGCACATTCAGGGTTCATCTCGAGGCGTCTGTCAACCAAAGTGCAGAGCCCTGCTGTTCGACGCCTGCACAAGGTAATTTGATAGCTAAGCCTTACACAAAGAACGGAATGTTAGGAGCTAGCCTAGACACCCCTGAATCTAGCTGCCCAGACCCTCACACTTGAGCACCTTGGACCGTCGCACCGTTCTGCCTCCGCTGCACGAGCACTCGCCAACTCACCAGCCGAAGACGCAGAGCCTTGCCGATGATGTATATTACGGACTAGGCAATAGTTTACTTATCTGCGGAGCTGCAGGCGCTTTATCGAAGACGGCAGGTCTTTGAGCGACACACAATCAGTACGGCATCAAAGGATCAAAGCGTACAAGATGCGGTGATTCTTATGAGGGCGCGGTCGGCAGCCCCGGAACTTACATTAGAGGTACTTTCCACCCTGATGAGTGCGGCATGGCGCTTTTGGCAGCCGAACTGGACCGGAAGTGGATGCGCCTGCTGCAGGAACAAGACCCGCCAACAAGGGCGATCTCCCGCGGCGCTTTAAAGAGTGCCTATTTCGGGCGCGCCACCGCCTCTCAAGACAGCCTAAGGAAACACTATCCAACGCCTACAGATATCGATTTCTCTAATCGACTCGCTACTGTTGTAGCTGTGCTTGCTTCGCTGCGCTATGCTTCGCTTCGTTCTTGGGCCGAGAGGTCTGAAGAGTAGCGCTCGATGGCGTACCTGAGAGTCGAGGTAGGTTTGACATGATAAGGGTCTGGGTATTTCCTGCCTTCTAGACGCTCTTGCTCCTTTCGAATCTTTTCGTGCTTTCCTCGATTCCTCAACCTTGAAGACAATAGCTACTTCTTCTGATGTGCTTTTGCTCTTGCTGCGTCGACTGAAGAGCGTCCTTTCGTTTCCTTTACCCTTCACACGTCAACTTATCTCGACACACCCTTTACGCCCATTCTCTCGTACTCTATGCCGCATAATCAGTATAATTAATTCATATCACGACACTCTCGCTATAACAATACTGCAAACATGCGCTCAGCAACTCTTTCCGCCCTTGCAGGCTTCGCAGCCCTGGCACCCTTCACAACTGCCCAGTCCACCTCACCGAAACGCGGTCTCTGCTACGTCCCGTCCCAAAAGTACCCTGGCGATGACAACATCTGGGTCAGCGGCAGCAGCGACCTAACATGGTACTACAACTACAAAGCTGAGCCGGCGGACGTCTACAAGAACAACAAGAACATCCAGTTCGTGCCCATGCTCTGGGGCGCCTCGGACAGCGACACCGGTACACCCTTCTACGATTCAGTTAAAAAGCAACTCGACGGCGGCGCAAACATCAGCTACGTCCTCGGCTTCAACGAGCCCGACGGCCCTCACTCGACCGGTGGCTCAGCGCTCCCCGTCGACCTGGCCGCCACGCGCTGGAAAGCCGAGATTGAGCCCCTCAAGAAGTTGGGTATCAAGCTCGGTGCTCCGGCCGTCACTGGTGCTGCGAGCGGTTGGACGTGGCTACAAAACTGGTTCACTGCGTGCGATGGTGGGTGCACACCGGATTTCATTCCTGTGCATTGGTATGGCAATTTCGAAGGCATGGCGAGTCATATTGGACAGGTTATGGCAACGTATCCAAACATGACGGTTTGGGTTACGGAGTATGGGTTCCCGAACCAGGATCTCAAGGCTACGCAAGAGTTCTACAATATGAGCAAGAACGCTATGGATGGGTGGGGGTGAGTCTTCTTCTTGACGAATTGGAGTTAGGGACACAGACTAATGTTAAGCAGTAACCTCACGCATTACTCGTACTTCGGCGCTTTCCGCAGTGATGTCTCGAATGTTGGACCTAACGCTGCTATGCTCAACCAAGATGGCAAGCTCACGGATATCGGATCGTGGTATATGGGTGGTTTGTCGACGAACAACATCCCCAAGGGTGCTGGCGGCCGCATACAGACAATCGGTGTGGCAGGGGTATCTGCTCTGGCTCTCTTCTGGGCATGTGTGCTTTAGGATCGCCCCCTGGATCTCTGGCGCAACCTTGTCACTGCGGGTTCTATTAGTTTCCTTTGGTCATCGCCTGAATCCTGTGTTGAGGACTATCTTGGATGGGATATCTACTTTGAGCCAGAACGCTTCAGTCTCGGGCAGTACATGACGGGTCTGATGATTCTATGATACCCCGCATTCCAGTTCAACTGTCTCTTGGAGCATCCGTTTACCGGTTTTTGGCTGGCTTCACCCTCGTTATGGGCTTTCGCATTGCGGTGGATTTTTGCTGGCATCAAGATAGACGTTTTCGGGGCTCAAGAGGTACACAATTGAGGCACCAGCGCAGATAGCGTGGAAAGGATCCTCACCAGCGTATGCTTGCTTCTCGTCAGCATATACTGGATTCCTAAAGGTGTATACAAGTTTCCCAATAGGTTGCCGAGGATCACTGTGCTGCTGTCGTGGAGGCGCTCTCGTTAGACGTAGACTAAGATCATCATTTGCAATGGCGTTTAGGAGATATTCAATATTCATAGACATGTGAATTGGGATCGTACAAGTTCAAGTGCGTTGACTCGAGGGTTTTCGAAAAAAAAAAACCCCCCCCTTGAAAAGTGGTGTACATGTCACTTGCCAGCGAAGATCTCAGAATATAATGGTTGCTGAAATGTACAGACCCCCCTGAACTTGGTTCACTACTGCGACAGACTTACGTTATGTAAGAATGAAGGCTTCTAAGTGGCTGTTTCTCTCTTGGTTGACAGAATTGACAGTCTGGTACATGTCCTGCAGGGCAACAACGTGGTGAATGGCCACTCACAAGGCTGTTCGCCCTCATGAACCGCGGTACGTACCCCACTGTACGCATCACTGTACCAAGATCAGGGGGTCTGCACATTTTTGAAAGCACCGATAAAGCCAGCAACGGATATGTACAATCAAAATCCACAAACACCCCATTATCGATCATAGACTGTTCCAGCTCAAATCACGTTCACGGCACCCTCATACTAGCTCTTCACTCTCTCCAACGGCAAGAAGCCATCGAACTCCGACTTCGTAGGCGTAGGCGTATGAGTCCCCACCCTCTTCCCCCAACGACACTGACTCGGATAATCACAGTCCCCGCCAGCAATCCTTCACCTTCTTCCCATCAAGCTTTGCGCTTCTCGGAGGGCTGCGCGACTTTGGAGTGCTAGACGCTATGCGTTTCCACCGCCCCCACTCTTTCCAGTCCAAGTAGTTGAACTTACTCGCACACGCCCTGTGTCTTTTGATCTTCTGTTTCGGACCGTCTTTGCGTCACCTTTCCACCACCGTCGTCCCGGCGCAGAAGTGATGCCCATCATCTAAATACCTGCGCGTACCGCCGAGAGGGTACGCGCGTGTGCAGGTGTGGCATGTCCATATCCACTGCAGTGGTGTGGTGGGCACTGGCAATGGAGGAGCCTGGACGGAGGTCATCAAAGTCGTCAATATGCTGCAGTTCGTGGTGCGAGTTTGCTTTTCGAGTATCGGTGCTGGCGTGAGAGGGTTCAGGGGGGAGGAGGGAGAGGGTGGGATTGAGAGGTGGGAGGGCTTGGAGGGGGTGGGGTGGATGGCGAGGCGGTGGTGTGGCATGTTAATTCTTGGAGCTCGACAAGCTTTTGAGGATTGCGAGTTCGAAGATGGGCAGATATGGTGACGTTGTAAGTGACTCGGGGAGTTGAGATATCCGACGAAGTCCTGCTTTGCCCGCGAAACTGATTTTGAACGAGTTGGGAAGGAGACTTTGATCTAACTTTCGAAGACACGATCCCTGCTTCCGTCGACGACGCGGATGTATACCCATGATGGTGAACCCATGGGTGTCAGTGTTCGCAGCGAGATCCTTCGTCATTGATTCGGCGAGGCTGGGACAAAGGTCCATGGAGGCATGATCATTGTTCACCATCCACCAAAATAGTCATTGCCCCAAATGACCGACTTTGTTCAATTATTAACGTTGAGACTACTCGAGTTCCATGTGGGCGCCATCTATCATGCCGCCTTTCTTTGCATGTGTGGCTTTTCTGTGGTCGTCCTACTCAGACACCTACCTGTTCTTGTCGAGTGTAGGTGCCACGTGGATATCGAACCGCTAGAACTGCGGGAAGTCTTTTTCTGATCGGACGGTATTCGTTTTGTGTCGCAGTCTTGTCCTATTGCCTGAATGTGATGCTAAATCAATGTAAGCAAAAAGGACTGTTGCGCTTCACCGACGGCCCACGCTAGCGAGATCTGTTTCAAACACGGCTTCGGCGAGCCTCTAAGAGTACGTCGACTCGCAAAGAGTACCATTACCACATATCTACCGTGCTCTGATGGGTACGTCATCTGTCGGTGATCAGAGTGTTGATCCGATAAGGAGCCTGGAGGATGTCACCATACTTCCGCACGCAAACGTGCAAACAACGATGACCGGGGAGGACGTCAACGTCCTAGCTCAATCGCGAAAATCGTATGTGTTGATCTAATAGTACTTAATTAACCCATCGAAACTATGTTACAGCCTATCTCATCTTACAACACTCCTCGTTACTGTGACTCAGAGAAGCTCAGAAGCGGCTGATGTCGCGGCCGAACAGCCAATTGACAGCCCTGCTGCCGTTAGTACGTTTCTTGTCTTCGTTATTGGATCACTTACCAGTAAACAGGCACCAATATTTTGTTCCTCCAGCTGACCGTCCTGGTCAAGTAGGCACCACGCCAGATCGCCCACGCAATGTAGCCTTGCAGTCTACCCCACTTGCCACCCTGGAAGAGCGCGTCCCAGTTACCGATGTACGCCAACGTACCCAGATCCTTGAACTTGAAGCCAGCTTTGTCAAGGTCCTGCTTGTTGAGCCGCTTGGCCAGCCAGAGGCCCTTCTGCGAAGCAACCTGCGCTGTCGCGGGGTACCTCGTCCCTTCGATGATACCACAGTCCCCAAGGACGTAGACATCGTCGACGATAGCTGCCACGTGCTTGTCGTTCTTGCCTTGGGGCACAACCTTGAGACGCAGGCGATCATCAGTGATGATGGATCCAGATCTTTCGTCCTTTTTGACCTTCCATGCTACATCTTTGGCAAAGCTGGGGTCTCCTGCTGACTCGATGAGTCGGAGGTTGTCAGGGACTGCGCGTACATTGCTGAGAGCCTGGTGCACGAAGGGATTCTGCATCAGCCCGGTGCTCCAGACGCACATGCCCACACCGAGTTCGCCTTCCTCCTTGATCTTCAATGTGAACAGCCTGAAGTCCTTATCATTCTTCAGGTTATTTCGCTCGTATGGAGAGCCCGGGCTCAACTCTTCAACGTGATGCTTGGTCTTGATATCAATCCCTTCGCGCTTGAATTTGTCCATCGCGTAGCCTGCCAGCTTCTCGTCAAACATGGGCAACACCTTCTCTGCCACGTCATAGACGGTGATCTTGTGGTATTTGATCAGTTCAGGATAAATCTTAGCCATGTCTTCGTTAATCAGGTCGTGCAGTTCGGCGCTGAACTCGATTCCAGTTGGACCGCCTCCAACCACCGCGAAGTTCAACAGTTGCCTCTTCATCTCCTCTGGTGTAGTTGGCAAAGCTGCTGCTTCGAAGCACGCCAGAAGCCGGTTCCTGATCTTGCGCGCATCGCCAACATCTTTAAGGAAGAAAGCGTACTTTCTGACTCCTGGTGTTCCGAAAGTTTGGCTGTAGCAGCCGACTGTGACGATCAACTTGTCGTATGCCAGATCAAAGGTCTTGCCTTTCTCAATATCTGACTGCTTCTCCAATGCCCTCTGCTCTTGTGTCTCACCTGCGTGGCGATCTTGGGTCAATGCTAGTCCTTGGGTTGGATCATCCACCGCCTGCTCAACGGTGAGAGTCTTGTTCTTGAAGTCTACGTCGTCGGCCCAGCCCTGAACAAACTCAACCTTGGTGCGCCGACTCCTGACTGGCTCCAGAGCTGTTCGAAACTCGAGAGTGCCGACGGCTGTGGAGGCAAGTAAAGGAGTGAACGCGAAGTAGGATCTTGGAGATACCACTACGGTCTGATATTTCTTCGTATTGAGCTGTCTTGCGACAGTGAAGCCCGCCCAGCCGCTTCCCAGGATGACTACTCGTTCTCGGTCTTTAGGCTCATGTTAGGTTGCTGGCTTCCTCCAGGCTCTGCTCTGCAACGCAGTATGTATAAAAACTTACTGTCTCGTCCAGAATCTAATTGTTTGATGGTTATGCTCCGCTGCTGCTGCGAAAGATATACATTTGCCAGAGCACCGAGTTTCGGACGTGTTGCTGCATGTGCTAGCTGTCTTGTCGTGATAATCGAAGGGAGCGTCGCACAAGTCGCATTCCTGGCGATGATATGTCGAATGCCCGAGGGCAGTTGATGTATGCGCGATAGCTGGGTTGATGGAGGCATTATAGTGTTCAAGTACGTTCCTTAGGTGGAACAAAAGCCAATGGAACGTGATGATAATTCTGAACCAAAGTAGCAACGCAGCAATTGCGTACCAGAGCTGCTTCTTACAGATAACTTTTTGTTACCCTGGTCGGGTGCAAGCGGAAGTAACAATGACGCATATCGGCGTCTACGGAAGGCATCCGGCGTTGTTGGCGCCTCGGCATGCACACGGTTCCCTCCTGACTCGGCCATCACGATGCGTGTAACGCTGCGTAACTCATACTGGCAACTACGAAATTGCAGGCTACAATCTGTTTCTCGTTCATGAAAATGTTGGCCACAGTCCACGGGGGGATGCACTGGCAAATATGGTGAGTACCTGTAAGATCTACATTGCTTTACACGTCTAGAAATCCGTAAAACTGCCACCCAACCTCGTGGTATACATCTAGAAATGGCTTCGCAGGACTAGAGTCAACTACAACGACACTGCTCGTCGCTTGACATCTTACAAAAGGGTATCTCCAAGAGCGCAACGAATGATAGAGTTGCCAGCACGGATGGTATCGCTAGCGCCTACCTCGTCAAGGCTGGGGTTGACCTCAACAAGGTCGAGCGCGATCAGAGAACCAGTCTCTGCGACACACTCGGCGATGAAGTCTCCCTCACGTAGCGTCAACCCACCACGAACAGCGGTGCCTGTGCTGGGTGCCCACATGGGGTCAAGTGCGTCGATGTCGAAGGACAGGTGGATGGGTGTGTCGCTGCCGATCCAGGCCAATGCCATATCCATGACCTTACCGATGCCGTGCCTACAGATTATTAGCGGTCTTGATCAGTCTACATATATACAGCTGGAAACTTACCTGTCAACGTCGTGCATCGAGAATGCCTTGATGCCGTGCTCTCTTAGGATCTTCTTCTCGCCGCGGTCGATGTCACGGAGACCGATGTAGACAAGCTTCTTGGTGCTGAGCATGTGCTCTGCCTTAAGCCACCCAAAGCAGTCTTCACGTGTTTCTGTGGCAAGACCTGTGAGGAAGGAAACGGGCATTCCGTGGATGTTGCCGCTGTCTGATGTCTCAGGGGTGTTGATGTCAGCGTGGGCATCGACCCAGATGACGGCGATCTCTCGCCCGAGCCTCTCGCGCATAGCCTTTGCTGTGCCGGAAATGGTACCCATAGCGATGGAGTGGTCACCACCGAGGGTCAGGACGAGCTTGCCGGTCTTTGCGTAGTTGTACACTTGACCGCTAACTTCCTTTGTGACGGCGCTGACGAATTTTGGTCGCTTCATGCCACGGTAGTCTGGGTCGTCTGCTGGCAGCATCTCGGCGTAGTTGTGCACCTGTCCGTCGAAAGTGACCTTGAGGTCCAGGTCTCCTTCCAGCTCTTTGATCAGACCGGCTTCAATGAGGGCCATAGGCGCAGCATCAACACCTGCTTTAGGCTGATTCAAATTTTAGGCACTAAGTCAGAATGCATTCAATGTTGGATTCTTACCTGGCCACCGCTGAAACCGACTGCAACGACACCGACATCCTGGCGGCTGGGCAGGAACTTTGGTTGTATGGATGGTGCGGCGGACATTGTGGACTGTATTACGGTTAGATGTGCTGTCACGTGCGAGGACTCAACATGGGATAAGCTGCTCCTGCCAGCTGCGCAAAGGAAAATGGCGTGCTATAAAGCAAAGTCTAACGCTATCGACAGCAGCCATGGGCGGGATGTCTTACTGGCTGAGTAAAAAGGAGGCGGTGTTGTGATGAATTAGAAGTAAATCACAGTGTATGCAGACACGCTGAATGCGGACTGATGTACGGTTGACGTGTAGAGACAATAGACACGAACACAGAAAGTTGGAAATGCTGTCAGGAGAAGGCCAGCTGGCGGTATTTATCATTGTTGGTCCAGCCGCATTCTTACGTTATTGACTACACCGAGTTTATTCACCATCGTGTAGACCTTCACTTAGGAGCGATGCTTCGTGTATTTTGGCGTTTAGGGGAAGAGAGGACGCGCTTTTATCTGGGAACCCCCACTAGGCATTTCAGGTCCGGCGCGATGTCGGAAAGGGCAGCTGCTTGATGGAGAGCGGTTTCATCGCTGATGGCATTGCTTCAAAGGCCTCAGATACAGGAACCACAACAAAATGTCGCAGCAACAGCTTGGAGTTGCATGTAAATGTTGTTGTTCCCCGCAACATTAGGCTGTTCCTTCCTCTGCCTGCCTGGAGCCACCTTTACGTGATTGGCCGGCATACGGGCAACTGCGGCCAAACTTGTTATCGCTGCTCGGCTGCGCCCAATCGCTTTCCCTCGGCCTTGGGCTTCTTCAGCCGCGATCTTACCCAACGTGAAACCACAAGACCTTCACGGGGACCATGACCGGATGTAAGCTCTCTGTCACAAGCCCAACCCTCCGCAACAGCAACAGATGGGCTTAGAAGAATGTGGACAAATGCTGACGATCAGTTTCATAAATGAATGCTCCGCGGCCATCGCAAACCTCGAAAGGATCAAGAAACGGGGAGCTTGGAGCCGTCCCAGCTAATACGGCCCTCGAAGCAGTTGAGAGATAAGAAGCTTGAAGGCTTGCAATCTCAAGAAGCTTCTGGTCTTTCGTGATTGAAGATCTTCCGGTAGAGTCTCTAAGAGGTGACCATGTCAGCCATTCGATTTATAGCTGGCAAAGCAGCCAAAGGCCGCATCGCGACAGGCACCATCCAGCTCCTCTGCCACGTCAAACCAGGTGCCAGTGCGCGTCGAGAAGGTATCACCGCCGTGACCGACGAGATCATTGACGTCTGCGTCGCAGCCCAAGCAAGAGATGGAGAAGCCAACACCGCAGTGAGAACTGTCATCGCAAAGACACTGAAAGTACCAAAGTCAAATGTCGAAATTGCGAAAGGCATGAAGAGCCGTGAGAAGACGGTCGCAATCCAAATAGGATCGAATGTCACACCAGCCGAGGAGATCGAACGCATAAGAGCTCTACTATCGAGCAGTGTAGCTGAATGATTGTTCAAGTATGTACGTCTGAAGCACAACAGATGCAACCACCAGTTCGTCCCACCGATTACATTAGTCATTAAGTACTCGGTTGTTGATAGATCCTTGCCTAGAAGTCCCAGGACATCTAGTACTGCCACGCACCAGGCTGGTCGACCTCAGCTACACAGGCGTCAGTAACTGAATATAACATTGGACACCGGTATGAACTTACAAGTAAGAGCGCTGAAGCCAAGGCACTCGGAGCTAGCCTCGAAACCCTGAGTCTGGCCGTAGACCTGGTATCCCTGGCCAGCACCACCAACAGGGCAAGCAACAAAGCCCGTCTCGAAGTTGAGGTAGCCGAAGCTGTTACCGCCGGAAGGAGCAGTCTTGCTGAACTGGTCGACGACAGAGCCAGCGGGGATGTACGCGGAGTGAGCAGTGGTGTAGCTCAGGGCGCCATCCGCAGCAACGTAGACCTGCTGGCCACCGGGAACGATGACACCGAGGGAGAGCGTCTCGTCGCCGCCAGCGAAGACAGTGGTGTTGCCAGGAGGGCAGGCGGCGCCGACGGCCTCGGGGCAGTAGCTGGATGGTGGGCCGCCGCCGAGGTAGAACTTTCCACCACGAGCGGTCAGGGACTGGAGGTGAATGGGCGAAGCACTGCGGGCTGAGATGACGCCGAAGTAGCCAGGGCCGGAGGCCGGGGTGGGTGTCGGCTCAGGAGGAGCGTAGTAGGTGGTTGGGTGTGGAGGAGGAGCGTAGTAGGTGGTTGGGTGTGGAGGAGGAGCGTAGTAGGAAGGGTCCTGGGGTTTGGGAGGAGCGTAATAAGAAGGGTCCTGGGGCTTGGGAGGAGCGTAGTAGGAAGGGTCCTGGGGCTTGGGAGGAGCGTAGCACTCTCCTCCAGCGAGAGCACCAGCGACGAGACCTGCAAAAGCGAAAGCGTACTTCATTGTGATGGACGTAGCGACTGGAACGGATGCTATGAAAACAGGTAGTTGGTGGGAGGAGATACAGCGAGGCTGCCATGCATCTTTATACTCTCGAAGAGGGGTATCACAATACTGCCCTGCAGCATGCATCTCTCAACGCCGTTACCCCACTGAGCCATATCCGGACCGCGGCATCATCGTTTAAGTTTAACCGTTCTTGAGTATCTTGCACTAGCAACAGGGTGCGTGTATGGAGCGGTACTGCGGAGCATTGTATTGCATCGTTCCACACGCTGCTAAATCACAAACACGATGCTGATCGCCTCGTGTTCGCGGTACCAGAGGTCACCGGATCGGCATTGGTTGGCGATCGTAGGATTTGCGCTTGGGTGTCTTTAGCCTTAAGCGAGGCGCATCATTCGTACACTTGTACGAGGTTTCGATAGTCGTTGCTGGATGAGCGTTATGGAACATTCAGCATCCCAAGCAGGGCGATCGCAATGAGCAAATTCTACGTGGTTGTGCTGATGTCACAGACTCGTATCAGGGACCTCAAGCAATTTCTCCAGATCCCCGGCGTTGGAGAGAGGAGGACGTGAAGCTTAAAGTGACGTTGAAGCTCGTGTAGCCCCGCTTTGCAGCGCCGCAGCCGCAACCTTAACTCGCAGCGTGCCCTTTCCCCAAATCGTCCATTCCAAAAATAGCACGGGTGCTTCTTCGCTTCCTCGCCGCTTTCACACTGTTCAGACACCTGCGTTTTTTTGGTCCCAGTGTGTTCACGAGCATTGACCTTTGGCTGGTGTCGCTCGTGCGAGCCATGGTACGGTGAGGGTGACATTGCACGCAAATGGCTTATCAATACAGTGTACACTGCAACGGTGCAGTGGCGGTGTTAGCAAGCGAAAATTGCGGCTCTACAGACGTCTGTGACTTTGTGCGATGATGACTGATGCTGACTATCGTGTAGCCTCTTGTCGAAGTCGTCGAAGTGGGTCGAGCCCATCTTCTGCTGATCGCCGTTGGCGTGTTACCTGAAAGTCCAAGTTTAGGTCTTGGAGTGGTAATCATAGGCAGAGTGTTTTGGTGGCTTCAGTGTATGGGGTGAGTACGTGGAAGGACGAAATATCCCAATTGGAGCAGTTAATGCTTCATTCGATCGTACCTGCATAAGACTCGGCGTTCAAAGCGGTACTCAGTAGTGCAATTGAATTCTCTGGAACCCCACAGTATACCCTGACCCCTTCATTGTGAGTACGGCAGCCTATGGTTTGCCGCGCGTGCGTATGGAGGTTCTCAATCTTTCACAGGGAAGACTGAGATTAATGCACACATGCAACTTCAACAAACGTGCATGATTACATCCAGGTTCGCCAACGCTACGCCAACAGATCCATCGTATCTAACAAGGCCCTGCGCATAACAATTCCTCACATCCACAAGCATAGTTTGCCAGACGCAGTTCCAGCAGCGACCCAGTCCAATGTAGGATGGAACTTCGCCACTGATGGCACCGCAGTGATGCCATCACCACCTAATTGCGCTAGCTGCTGGCCCTTTCCAGTATAGATGTCGACGAAGCGGTTCATGTTGCCAATGCAGAAACGTTGTATGTTGTCTTGAGGGAATTGCTGCCATTGGGCTCGTAATCTGTTTAATCGTTAGCACCAAAGGCTTGGATATTGGTAAGGGAAGAAAGTGAGGAAGGACTGACATTGTTACCCATCGCCCAGTCTGGTTGTTGTGTGGAACGATGACCTTGGGCTTCATTTCTTGCTCCGTCAATTCATGCCCAGGCTTCCAGTCCTTACAATCCCCGAAATCGTAAATTTTCACCGTATCATCATAACTCGCGGTCGCAACCTGTCCCACAGAATTCCACGCCGCATGGCTTACACTCAATCGACTCTCGTGCTCGCCTACAAGCGCCGGTCCTCGCTCATCACCTGAACCAGTTATCTTGCGCAGATCCCAAAGTTTCAGCGTCCGGTCCAGCGACGCAGTGGCCACGAGATGCGGGTGCTGCGGATGCAGACTAAACCCACCGATCTTCTTGTCCGACAGCTGAAAGATTTGAGTGTCCATCACTTCGGTGCGCATATCGTACATGCCGAAGCGGCCGTCCAGGGTCGAGAAGTACAGCATGTTTGCGTCATCTTTCGAGATCTCGAGCCCGGAGAGTGGCTGGTCTTCATTGGGGTCTTGGGGCCCGTACACTTCGACTGCGACGCCTTTTGCGAGGTCGAGTTTCCGTATTGAGGAGTCGTACGACGCGGAGTACAGGGCGTTGGAATCGTGTGGGCTAAATTGAAAGGTGTGTATTGTTCGTGTGTGCGGTTTAAGGGTTGTGATCGTAGGCCCTTCTGTGTCGGCGTCTTCATCGTCTTCGACTTTGACTTCTGCAGCTTTTTGAGAGGCATCGCAGATTCCGAGGTTCCCCAGCTTGTCGCCAGCGAAAACGAGAGGCTTTTCTTCGGTAGGGTGCAGGCCCATGGCGTAGATGCGCTCTGGTGTGATCTTGATCTCGTTTGGCTCAAAGTCCTCCCAGAGCTGAAGCCCACTCATCTTCTCCCGCAGTACCTTCACATCCTTGTCTGTGATGTCGTTCGCGTCGTCGAAGTCAAAGGTGCGTTCGTACGGGTTTGCAGGGCCAACGATGCGCAAGAAGTTCCCACTCTGATCCCATGTCTTGCCCACAACGGTGATGTCGCCAAAGTTGAATGCATCGCTGATACGTTGCCTCTTTGCACGATCAGCCTCCTTGGTTGCGACGTACTCTTCCTCCGCCTTGCGCTTCGCTTTCTCGCTGTCGGCCTCGATGCCTTTGAGACGTGAGGATGTCCGTCGTGGGGTTACGTCCTCGACCTTGACCCTCTTCGCTGGGGCAGCTTTCTTCGGTTTGGGTTTTGAGGATGATGCTGCTTTCGATGTGGGCCCTAGACCGGCTTGCGCTGCCTCCATCTCGAGATTGCGCAGCAGCGCCTGCGTTTTCGCGATGTTCTCTTGCCTTTTGCGCTCATAGTCGCTAACCTCCGCTTTCTTTGCTTTCGCCATTTTGGCACAATAGTATAGGTTGCGGTCTAAGCGTGGTGATGATACTCAATGCGATCGTGCAGGCGCAAAACTGCAAAGCGCGTCAATGCTAGTTGTACGCGCAAAAGGGAAAACCCCAAGCAAAGCGGTATGCAATTGGTATACAAGCAACAATTAGAAAGGACAAGTCGATGATACAATGCTAGGCTCCTGTCAGGCACCCGATGGTGAGGAGAAGTGGTAGGCTGCAGTGTGGAGGTCTTGAGCTCGAAGTTAAAGTGGTGGCGTCACGCGTCAGTAAACCAGAACGCGTCCACGCGTCGATCACGTGGATACTTCAACATTTGAATAAGAATATAACAACAAATGTTTAGCATACGAGATCACACCCCTGCGATCATCGTCTCAAGAACAGCAAAGCGGCGTCGCTTGTAGCACAAAGATCTCCATTATGGATCCTGACATCTCTCAATCGCAGTGAACCCTTGTCTTGGCGTAGATGTCCGGAAGTTAGATCATCACTCCACATCGGAGCCACTTCGATCGGAACTTCATCCACAGCCACAATGCCTGCAACAACACGAATACCGTCCACGCTGCTCGGTGCAGTCCGTGCCAGCACATCAAGAGTAACGCCTCCCATCAGACAAAGATGCGCATACCACTCTTACGACTACGCACAACCGCCTCCATTCCCTCCTGCTGAGACCAAAATCCTATCGTCGGCATATGCACACGTACCCAACCATGGCTTCACAGTTGATGCGCTGAAGCTCGGGGCTAGGGATGCTGGGTACCTGGACGCTTCAACGAATCTCTTTCCTAGAGGTGTCTTCGATTTGATCAACTACCACCTCGTCACACAGCGATTGGCGCTGAAAGACTCCGTGCAGTTCCCAGAGGAGAAAGATGGAAAAAAGCTAGGCGTAGGAAGCAAAGTCAGGTCCTTGACTCTGGCGCGATTACGAGCAAACGAGCCAGTTTTGCATCGGTGGCAGGAGGTACATTTTCCAAAGCCCAAAGATGCGTCGTGTATGAACACATACTAACGGTATGACAAGGCACTAGCCATAATGGCACAGCCAACCTACATCCCGCCTTCGCTGCACGAACTCGCCGCGCTTGCCGACGAAATCTGGTTTCTCGCCGGCGATCAGAGCGTCGACACAAGCTGGTACACCAAGCGTGCGACTCTGTCCACCATCTACTCCACCACCGAAGTCTTTATGACGCAAGACACGTCAAAGAACTTTGTTGAGACAGAGCAGTTTTTGGATAACAGGCTGCAGGATTTGCAGACGGTTGGAGGGTTCATGGGGAAGCTGGGCGAGTGGGTGAATTACACGGGGCATAGTACGATTAATGTGCTTCGAAGTAAAGGGGTGAGGATATGAGGAGATTCAAGGAAAATCGTGCGAGGACGGTGTCAAGGCGATCGCCGTGGCGTTCGGACTTACTGTATACGATCGGAAAAAAGGTGTACAATATAACGGTGGGGTATACATGGTAAAATTCCAAGCCACACATAACCGTACACAAATCGATACACTGTTTACCACACCCATGCTTACCCAGAGAATCCGCAGTCTTAACAATCCGCTGGGCTCGCTAGCGGTTCCAACAAACGTTCTCTATCTCATTCACGCTCCGGACCACCATTCGAGGCTATTCCCCACTCCATCCTAAGCGCATCAACAATCCACTCCGTTCGCCATGAATGCGTCTCTTCAAAGACTCTCAACATCCGGATCACCTCCTGCCGCTCTGCGGGATTTGGCAGCAGAGGACCCCATATGAAAACCGTATGGCAGAGGACAATTAGCAACTGTACGTTCTGCATCGACGACTTGCACGCCGAGCATATAGCGCGTGCGTGCTGCAGGATCTTGCACTGAGAAGTACAAGTCAGTTTGACAAGAAGTGCGCTATTCAAGAGATGAGTGTGAAGGAGGGGGAACGTACGTCTGAGACGGAGAGCTTGTGAGGAACCCACCGGATGGGGAATCTCGAGTCTGGTTTGTATCGCAGAAGTAGGATGCATGAGAAGTGGTGGAAGACGTATGAAAGTACTTCCCAACACCAATCAGTGTCTTGCATGGTATAGAGGTAGGAGCAGCTCACCGTGCCAGTCCGCCGTAAACCAGATATCCGGAAACACATGCCCATCGTCCGCTGGTCCGCTTCCGATTGGATCGAACACATGCGGCCTGCTGTTCCGCCAGGCCTGATTCCTATCCCACAGCTCCTGCCACTGCGCCTCCTTCCTCACGGTCTCGCTCTGCGGGTATTGCGCTTTGAACCCGGAGAAGCAAAAGTTAGCCACACAAGCAGTGATCCACAGCATCTGATTCGCCCAGGCTGTCTCTATTCTTAACCACGCCAGCGAATGCGTGTCGCGCATGCAATCTGGCGTGGGAGAGAGCTGTAGTGAGAAGTCAATGTCGAGAGACTCCTGGTTGATGGTAGCGTTGTACAGACTCTGCCGTACGTAAAGCCAGAAGGCGGCGTCGCGCAGGGACGTCGCTGAGGGGTCAGCAAAGGGTGCGCTCATCGAGGCACGCAGGATGCTTGAAGTTCCTTTCAGGTGGTGTTTGTCGCGCGGACACGTACGGGATGGGGCTGGGAAAATGGTAAGCATGGGCATTCAACAACTACACATGGAGGAGGCGCACTGATTAGCTGGTCAGCAAAATGCAACAACAACACAGCCGCCAGTAACATCTCATCGTAGCTGGCAGGGCTCTCATTGAGACGGTTGATAAGCAGCGCGACGCAGCGCTCGTATGCCGCCTCAGCGACAACGTCTTCCCTGCGATGGCGCGCAGCGAAGCATAGCACGGCGTTCACGAGGATAGGACATGTTCTAGCCTTCTCTGACACAACTAGCGTGAATATACGCGCTGCGTTGGTGCAGTCTAGCCAGCGACCCAGGTGCCGTATGAAGTGGTGGAAGAGCTGCGCCTCATCGCGTGTGAGATTCATAGGCATATGTAGTGGCGAGTATTCTGTCGGGAGTTTCACCGTCGTAGACGCGGTACGCTCGTCCAGTGGCACTGGTGGTGATGGTGTCGATATCGGTAATATTCGAGCGCCGGACTGAGGTATGGTGAATCAAACGTGGAGTGAGCTATAGAATGCATAATTACAGTGACTGTTGTGTTCGAGTTGTATATCTATCAACCTGGTGAGAACAAGATGTAATGAGATCGTCACGGACAACTGTTCCGAACCAATCGCATCCGAGCTTTGCGAATGTTTATACAGAACCCACGAAGCAAGTTATCCACTTTGAAAATAACAAAAAAAGACGTTGTTAGCACAAAGTTAGTCATTCCACGGCACTCGCATGCCTCTAGACAACGTCAGCAGTGTCTTTGCGCAGCAAAGGCGCATGCGCAGTACTTCCGCAACATCTTTACTCGCCATCTCCATAAAGTAGTCCAACATTACCTTCCTCCCCATATGCATGCCCACTCTAAGTCAGCTAAAACTGCACAATGCCTGAGATTAGAGTCGGTAGTCAAAGCAGATGTGCCCAAGTCTTGTACCCTTAGAAGTACGCAAAAGACTACAATGCACTGTGCCTACAGTATACAACTGTCACGTATTTGCTAAATCTCCTCAACCTCCGTCAGGAAGGCAAACTGAGGGCAGCGCGCGTGAGCACATTCGCAAGACTAAGTAAATTGAGGCAGGTCAATTGGATAGAACAGTGTAGTCTCCAAATATATGGTAACGGATCTAAAAGTCGGTACGAACCTTGCTAAAGCTCGCGGTGTCAAGATCAGACGTATCAACAATCACATCAGATCTGGATCACATCCTTATCGATAGGTGATCAGACTTCTCTGCTGTATGTGCCCTCGTTCACAGACCACAGTATGGTCTGTTTGCCACCAATCACTAGATCAAGTATGCTTGATTTGATTGTTGACAAGTCTAGTCAAGATATGGAGTATTGCTAGTGTGGATATCAGAGGAAACGAGATGCACGGCAAGATGGGAAGTTGATAACGGAGGCTGTTGGAATTGCAGGCTTGCGGACAATGCCATGTATAAATAGCAGAGTGCGGGTCTTGTGCTTTAGGAAGCTCCAAAGGTGGACTTGGTACGCAGAGCACGATGGCTTCAAGCAACGGCGGCCCAGAACCGCCGTGGGATTGCAAGAAGCGTAGCAGAAGAATTTGTCTGCTTTCATGGTTTGTACAGCGGCTCTATTAGTCTAAGTGCGAAAGCCTCCAGAATGCTGTGTTGATTGCTGTGAACCTACCACGGTGTCTTGGGAGGGGTATGCTGTTAATAGATTACATGTGTGCGGACTCATTGACCAGTGCACTTATGCTTGCCCTGCTTGAAGACGTTTGCTGAGGATTGAAGACTCACAGTCGCCACTCAGTCTGCTGTGAGAATCTGGAGCATGTTGCAGACACCCTGCAACGACGGGGGACATCGGCTAGGATTTGGAAGAAGCTCGCGATCTTCAGTGCTGGCAGCCTTGTTGTATAGATCGCAGCATGCAACTAGGTCTGGACTGCGCAGTGTGAAGAGACCCCGTTTGCAGAATACAATGGTAAGTTGCCACTCATCCTGCTGCGCGAGTCTGGACAAAGATAGAAGCTGGCGCTCATCTATGCTGCGTGGGCGTGAAGATCGGAGCATAGCTGGGTGTGAGCATCTCTGCATAAGGAGACATCGCTGAATAACGAGGCTGTTACCGCCACTCACGCGCCACATACACACCACACAGCATTTGGCGACGAACGCAGTGTTTCCAGATGCAGGGGGCGGCCTCACGAACACGGAAGGTAGCGACTGACAACAGCCGCGGCGCGATTAGATACAAAGTACGAGAGTGCCGGCAATCGGAACCCCTGCATCGAAGCTGTGCCCAACATCGCAGTTGTACGCTCGCCACGTGGTTTCTGCCACACAGCACCGACTGGAGCGGTTGCGGCATCCAGAATCAAATGGGTGCGCTGTTCTTGATATCTTCGATGGTCGATCAGGAGAAAACTAGGGTGGAACGTTCGGCTGTCCTTGAAAAGCTCCAGCTGCTGCAGGTCATCACCGATGGCACGGCTCAGAGGCCCAATCGACGTGCGCTCGGTGTCGAGGTCCGAATATGCGTCAGGGTCTCCTCACACGGAGGGCATCAGACCGAAAGTGGAGTGTCCACCGCTGTCCCATCAGTCGAGTGCAGCAGGATCGAGGGTCAGCACACGAGCTTCCTCCAGCCACTGGGAGATGATGTTGCAAAGCTGAAGAGGGCAATGACATCAACTCTGCGTACGAGCCCTGGAGGACAGTTGGGCCCGGGTGTCGAATCCGTGTGTTCGATCTCGATCTGCAGGCCTCGACCGTTTGCACACAGCATCACCGGTTCGTGCCGCGGCGAAACGTCAAGCTCCTGTGCGCCTTGCGGTCTTGTACGCCCGTGGAAACGTCTGGAGCCGGGGCTGACAGTTTCCATCTGAACGGCGCTTGTCCAGAATGCCAGGGCACTGTGGCAGCGGCGCAGGGACACGAATGCCTGCCACAGCAGATCAGTTCGAGCCCTGACGGCTGGCGGGTGCAGCTGGAGGGCTCCTCGGGCGGTTGATGTCTCGCAGACTAGGGATCGATGCGTGAGAGTTCAATCGGGGGGTGCAGGCCAGAACATTTGCGATGGTTGCCGCATCGGGCGATTTCCTGTGTTTGAGAAGCGGCTCAATCGTCGATGCAGGCGAGGCTAGCCGATCCCCAGGCATGTTCTTGGCGAGGGCTGCAGGGGTGTTCCGATCTCACTGCCAGCATCCATCAACCTCAAGATCGTGCTGACTATGGCGAACTACTCGCGATGATGCCCCATATGGTTGCCGCTCAGGCGTCGTTTCGGCTGTCTTCTCCGAATAACTATACACTCGACGCTTTCCCACACGCCCGCCTGCATTCCGCACTCAGCACCGCACCCGCCGAAACCGACTGCGCAAACTTCTCTCCCGCGGACCTGAACACATACGATCGTGACCGAGCCAGCACCTATGGACGTTGCGCACACCCTGCACTCAGAGCCCACGTCCCGCCCCAGCAGCCGCAGAGCTCCGCGACATGAACGAGCGCCCGGGCACCGTTCCTGGTCCTGCGCCCGCAACACATCCCCGCCGTCCGCCAGCACACAAGTCTGTCTCACTGCGACACAGCCCGTCCGCCAAACCCCGGCGTGCTGCCTCCAACGTCGCTGTTGGCCGCCAGTCGACCACGCTGAGCACCTCGCCCAATGCCCCCGCCAGCGACAAGGCCAACCCGCCCTCGAGCATTTCGCCGCGCCTGCAGCTGAACAACCACAGCTCGGGAGAGAGCAGCGACGCCGCAGGTTGGTTTGAGAGGACCAACAACGATGCGAGCCACGACGCTTCCTTTTTCGACAACGACCCGCCCTTCCTGCTCCACAACTCGTCCTCCTCTGAGCGCACGCCACCAGACGGCCAGGGCTTGGGCATGCCTTCGCTGCCGTACCGTTCCAACCTGATGAACCTCGGCACCGATGGCAGCAGCACCGAGGACTTCCGCGGTGTTATCGACGATCTCACTATTGCAAACAAGAAGCTAAAGCAAAGGCTGAGGAAATACGAGAAGGTGTACGACGCCCACCTGCAAGAGGAGAAGCTGTTCGAGGTACGCTTCCACGGCCTGCCAGACCACAAGAAGAAGGAACTCGAGGAGACACTACGCAAGTTTGCTGCCAGCCTCGACGACTGCAGCGAACGTCCAGACATCTCGTATGCTCCCGCGCTGAACAAGGAGGTCACTGCCTCCTCGACATCTCGTTTCGCCGAATCTGGTTACGTCTCCATGTCTGCCTCTGGTCAGAACTCATCGACCCCGTCCTACGGCGCCTCAAACCAGAACACCGACAATCGAAGGATGACCAAGTCGGCGTACAACCGTCAACAGCAGAGCATCCACTCTTACCTCCACGACATCCCTCAAGGCCTGCTGCCTCGGGAGAATGCGCCAATGTCGGACAAGGCGAGAAAGAAGATGGTGGTGCGACGCTTGGAGCAGATCTTCGCCGGCAAACGCTCAGCGGCTGGAAGTCACCCCCAACCCATGCAGCAAGAGGAGGTTGCCCAGTCTGCAGCTACTGCCGACCGACATGAGAGGGAAGCAACTGGTCGAGGTCTCCGACCGGAGGGGCAGCGTACAGCTCTCATCATGCCCGAAGTAGCTGATACTGAAGGAGAAGAAGGCGGGTCTACCTTGCACATACCCGCACAGCAGCGCGTGAACGAGCAAGACTTTGCAGCTTCCGGTTCCGGCTCTCCTGATCAACGACCTACACGACCACTGGATTTGGACCCCTTCCGTGCTCAGGTCCCTGTTGCGAACATGGAATACTTCCGACATCTTGGTTTCTCGCCACCAGACATGACCACCAGTACAGAATCGCAAGAAGGACATGGCTGGATTTACCTCAACCTCCTCATCAACATGGCTCAGCTGCATACCCTCAATGTCACGCCTGACAACGTGAAGGATGCCCTCGCTGAGTACAGCACCAAGCTGGAATTGTCAAGCGATGGGCGCAAGATTCGATGGAAGGGAGGACATGACTTCAGTAAGAACAGCAGTGATGGTTCGCCCGAACAACTTGGTCTCAACTCGCCGTATCAGGCAGTGGCTGCGCAAAAGTCGCCCCAGAAGAGCTCCAAGACTGGTAACAGCACGAGTAATGAGAGCCGGTATGGAGGTTCAGAGCATCGCAGCCGTAAGGTCGCTCCTATCAGACAAGAGACGGAGACGAACAAATTCGCGTACAAGCCATTGTTCTACCGCAGAGAGAGCTCAGAAGAAGATTTGGCTTTCTACGATCCAACCGAGTCTACGAGCTCCCTTTTCCAGCCTCAGCAGCGCGGCGACTCCTCGGGATTGGGTAGTTCTGCCATGCAGAGCAACATGTCAGGCAAGAGGCGTGATGACGGACCAATGATCTTTTACAACAAAGCCAACTTCTGCACCGACCTTACGGGTGACCGAGCGGGAGCTTCCCTGACTCTGCCGGAGAACTATGAGACCATCACAAACCATCCTCTTGGTGCACAGCTCAACACAGAAACCAGCCACGGATCCGAGTTCTGGGAGCCCAGGGGTCCACTGAAAGACACGGCCATGGACGTAGACTCGAAGAACGGTACTCGAACGCCATCTATTCTCGAAACTCTTGGGTTCTCTCCTGCAGGTCTACAGAACCATACTGGTACCGAAAGCCCAGACGTCATGGACTTCGAGGCTTCGGGTTTGGGAGGTGTACAGCCGGATGACAACTTTTCCATCCGCGTACAACGTTCGCAGATCACAGCAGCACTCACGGAGATCCAAGCCACCCGCAGGTCAAGCTTGTACCCTTCGAAGATCCAAGCAATCTTGGGTGAGGAAGCGACGTCTCTAGATGCAAGGCGGCGTTCGACAACCCCCAAGAACACGATCAAGGAGGAGGTGGTTTCTGCGGTTCGTCAAGATATGCCGAGCTCCGTCCTGCCACCTCCATCCTTCTTCCCGTTCGACTCCGACTCTTCTGGTGAGGTTTCGGATGACGAAGAATCATCAGATGGCGGCTCTGATACCGGAGATGGTCCATCCACTGCTTTGCAGCTGCTCAACATTGCTCCTCCTGGTGCCAGAGTCGGCAGCGACCAGACCAAAGTCTCCTCAGAGGAGTCTGAATACTCCGAGGACGACGACGACGATGATGATGATGATGATGATGATGATGATGATGATGACAGCATCGATCTTCTGGCCACTGCTCGTCAACAAGATCCGGACACAGTGCGCGCATTCGAGCGCGAGTACGACGCTGCGGTTGCTGCAGACCGTGTAGCAGAGGAGGTTGTTGCTGGTAGCTCAGCAGCTACTGCAGGCGGTGGTAGTGGCTTTAACAGTCCTGCAAGCAAAGCCGGCGGCCTTGCCAGACAGGGAAGCAGTCGCAAGAGCACTCGTAACGCTCAAAGCACAAACAGCGAGGCAAGTCTCTCGCCGCGGGGCAAGAACTTGAAGCGCGCAAGGACCAGCGAGTCCATTACTACAGTAAGAAAGGATAGTCCCAAGGCACCAAAGAGTCAAAGGACTGAGTAGATTAGCCTTTTAGGGCTTTGTTGTATTGCATGGAAGCGTTCTTCGATGGTTTATTAGCATTGAACGGCGTTGGATTGGACGCAGATACCCCCCTGTTTTGTATAAGCAAGAGTCCAATAATTGAATAAAGCTATTACCAGGACATTGTTCTCGAAAATGATTCGTGAAGTTCTGTTCCGTGGGTTGAACGAGCCCTTCTCAAATCAGAGCCGCGGCTGACATATCGGCACGTGACTGCGCTAGAACTGAACCGTGGTTCCCTGCAGGCGGCCCGCTTGTCTTCACAGCCCCGGTGATTCCTTCTCTCCACCACTCCCTCACCCCGACACCCCACGCAAACACACACAACCTCGCCACAACTACCAGATACACCTCCACCCTCGCTTGTTCACCGCGACGTATACACAGCCGACAGCATGTCGTCGTCGGTGTTCTACAAGTTCAAGAACTCCAAGGAGCCGGAGCGCTATGCCTTCGACGGCAATGAGATCTCCGTGTTCGAGCTGAAGCGTGCGATCATCGAAGCCTCTGGCATGGCCAAGAGTACCGATCTCAATCTCCACATCTACCACGAAGACGAACCCAGCAAAGAGTATGACGACGACACAACAACGATACCGCGCACAAGCACCGTTATCGCCGTACGGCGGCCGGCAGCTCGTGGGTTCAGCAAGATCGCACGCTACGTCTCGGGCAAGCCCCCAGTACGTGCCATCAAGAAGGACGCAGCCCCGGTCGTGGCACCTCGTCCTAGTGGCGCAACCGAAACAGATGCGGAAGCCGCCTTCTTGGCAGAGTCTGCACAGGTCTGGGACGCACAGAAGGAATCGCTGTCACACGCAAAACCGGTCTACAACAAGAAGAAGCCCGTCAACGTCCCCAACTACGACCCACCGTCTGGCTACGTTTGTCGGCGGTGTGGTGTGAAGGGGCACTGGATCCAACAGTGTCCCGAGAACGACAACCCCGACTTCAAGCCAGTGCACTGCCCGAAGCGCACGACCGGAATCCCCAAATCTTTCCTCAAGGTCGTCGACAAGTCTGAGGTGGATGAAGACGCCAAGGGTGTGATGCTGAACGCCGATGGAGAGTATGTACAGGTCATGACGGACACAAAGACCTGGGAGAAGTTCCAAGAGAAGACACAAGCCACAAAGGCGCAGGCCGCCAACGCAGATGCAGCAAGCAAGGAGGTTCGCGAGCGTGGCCTTGAGTGCCCACTCGACAACAGGATGTTTGTGCAGCCCGTTAAGACAGCGTGCTGTGAGAGGACCTACTGCAACGATTGTATTGAGTCATCGCTAGCAGACAATGATCTTATTTGCCCCAATTGCGGAGAGGAGACGCTGATCGAATTCACACCTGACAAGGAAATGGAGGCCCGCATTCGCGACTTCGAGGCCGAAAAGGCAAAGGAAAAGGCAGAGGCGAAGGCGGAGAAGGAAGCAGCGGCAAAGCAGGAATTGGAGGCAGCAGAAGCAGCAGCAGCAAAAGCAGCAACTGAATCGGAAAATGCGAGTGCAAGCAATGTACCACACAATGAAACACCTGTTGATCCCTCCTCTGAGAAATCAAAGTCAGAGGAACCAACGTCTGATTCTGAGTCGAAAAAACGAAAGTCTCCTCCAACAGAGATCCAGCCACCAACCGCACCCAAGGCGATGCGTCAGCAACAGCAACCACCCCAGAACACTATGGAACAGGACTTCATCGCGCAGATGGAGGCGCTGAAGAACATGCCCATGAACATGCAGTCCATGCCGAACATGAACATGAACATGATGGGTAATAACGGCATGATGATGCCGGGCATGACCATGCCGTTCAACCCTGGCATGCAGAATATGATGCCTGGTATGATGAACAACAACATGATGCCGGGCATGATGGGCATGAACATGCAGAATGGTTTTAATCCTAACTTGCCTAACATGCAGATGATGGGCAACGGCAATATGAATGGAGGAGGGTTCGGGTTTAATGGTCAGAATGGAAATGGGCAGTTCAACGATGCGTATGATCGCCAGCCGGTCAATCCAAACAGGCAGAGGGGGAGGAAGCCTAGGGCGCCGGATTACAGGTATCTCTGAGCCTGAGACTGGACGGAGATGGGAGGTGGATTTGGTTTCATGAGGCTGAGAAGGCGTTCTTCTTTCATGTATTATCCTTTTAACGCATGTGGCTGGGTGGTCACTTTGGGTGGAGTTCTGTCCTTTATGGGGGTTTGAAGCACGGTATGTGCGCGCTTCGCGGCGTCGAAGTTGAAATCAATGAAACTATCAAATTCATTTCGAAACTCCTGAGTGTGGGTGACATAGGGCACGTTCATCCATACAGCGACCACAAACCATGCATCCTGACAGTATCCATGGTTGACAGATACACTCAGGAGACGTCCTGCATGAGTCGACAGAATCATCAACAACATTAGCACCGAGTAAGTGAGTTACACAGAACGTCGTAGTACCAGGATCACGTGGTCGCACAAAGCTACAAGCGAAATGCCATTCTTTCCTCTTCAGTCGACCTCCTCTCCTCTCTGATAACCTTCAACAACAGCCACCATGTCTAGATTACAACACGCACGGCCCTTGAGTCTCTCACTGCATGACTGTCTCAGTGGCTGCGATATACTCTTTCGACTTGGCTCACCTCACGAGCTTGGTTCGACAAATCGTGAGCATCCAGCAGAGCATGCGCCAGCCTCTGCATGATACTCACATACCACTTACTGTATTATCTCCAGCCGATTATGTCGTCGACATCCCAGCCTCAAAATCATAAGGCCACGTTGTCTCGTCCGTCAAGTTGAGCCGACTGATGTTGAAATCATCACGACCCAGGATAAGCCTTCAGCCTGCTGACATTCAGCTAGACCTCAAGGATGGTAATGGCTTCGACACTTTCCACTCCTGTAACATCACACGACGCTTTGTTTACACCCTTACATGGCTGGCGCGCAGACGGCAGATGAAGAGGTGCCGACTTCAAAATGCCATGAGACACAGGCTGTGGCGCTCGGCTTGGATCAGTCCAGCTAGCTTGTTGCGGTTTTTTCTGAGTCTTGTTGTAAGGTCATTGCTTCTGCACAGGCTCACCTGTCAACCGTTTTCCTTTTCCAAGCCTTCAGCTCCGTCATCGTTTCCACAAGGGATCCCTGTGTTGAACTCCGGTCCATCAACTGAAGGCCTCCGGACCTTGCTTTCCAACAATCCTATCTCGACTTTCACTCAACTCGTCCTCATACTTGGCATCTCTCGCATTGTTATGGTAACACCACCTGCACGACGCGCGTGGTTCTGAAACATGGGGTCTTCGGCGCGAACCGACAGAAATGGTGCCTGAATGCAGGGGTTGATTGGCTGCGTGTTCGAAATGACCTCAACGCCACCACCATTCATTTAACACTCGCAATGCCGATCCCGCAACCGGTTTACACCCCATCGCGTTCGTGACATCAGCTGCACTTCACGAAAGTAGCATTTATGAAGTTGGAGCTTGGGGAGGTGTCCGGTAATTGATATAAAATGTCCGTTAAGAAGTCGTCATGGTTTCTTATCCACTGTCCTTGATTCTGTCCGTCTTACTGTCATATTGCACATACTAGCATCGCACTGTTTCATAGCCTCATCTTTTTCTGGCATTATGAAGTCTTTAAAGAGAGCGTTCGCCAAGCTCAGGGCGAAGTCAACCAAGAAGACAACTACTCAGACACCCGCAATGGCATCGACAGCTTATGCACCTCCAGCTCCCGCAGCAGTAGAACGGAAGCAGCAACAGGTTTTGGCAGCCGATACTAGTGGCACATTGCAGCTCGCTCTCCAGAACAGGACTAACTCGAGCAACGTGTTTGCTTACATCACTGGGCTATCCATTGTCGACGGGAACAGGCCCATCTTCATTCAGGCCGACGGCAGGACCGTCTATTCCCCTCCATCACCTGAACATCCACTAGCCAACGTCGCAGCAGACGTTGCTATCCCCCTCGGCGCTCCAGGCAATACCGTGACCGCAACAATCCCCAAGATAGCCGGAGGTCGTATCTGGTTTGTAATCGACGCACGCCTAACATTCTTCGTAAACCCCGGCCCCAACATCGTCAATCCCAGCGTCACGAACCCATCTGATCCCAACTACAACCTGAACTGGACCTTTGCCGAGTTCACATACAACGACCAGCAACTCTTCGCAAATATCTCCTACGTCGACTTCATCAGCATCCCCGTTGCCCTCTCCCTTACTACAGCCTCCAGCGGCACCCTCAGCGTCCCAGGCATGGGCACTGACGGCTTCCAGCGCGTGGTCGATGAGATGCGCGCACAGACGCAGCGTGACGGGAAGCCGTGGGATCAGCTGATCTTCAGCATCAACGGGGTGCCGCTGCGCGTGCTCAATCCGACAAATCTGCTGGCCGAGAACGGGAACGCGTGGAGTAACTACTGGGACGGCTATGTGAGCGCGGTGTGGGAGAAGTACCGCAACGAAGACCTGACTATCAACACCCAAGCGGCCGCGGGTAATATCACGGGACGGGTGGTGGGGAATGAATTGCAACTCGGCGCCGCTGGCTCCTTTTCGCCGCCCAGCTCAGCAGATATCTTCACATGCTCCACCGGCCCATTCCAGACAGGTCAGAATCTGGCGCGCGACGGCGTTATTCCACGATTGGCGGCCGCATTCAACAGGTCTCAGTTGCTAAATACGCCGGGCAACCAATTCCCGAATGGTGGGAATCCGAGCGTGTACTACCAAGACGTGACGACGAATCATTATAGTCGGGCGGTGCATGCGGTGCAGAGAGATGGGAGGGGGTATGCATTTCCTTACGATGATGTTGTGCCGGATGGTGGACAAGACGTTGCGGGGACGCTGCATGCGGAGGATCCGCAGGTTTTCACTATTGCGGTTGGAGGGAACTAGCTGAGAGGTGAGTGGGAGTGGGGAAGTCGAGCATATGTACCCCTTCTAGTTTTCTTTTTTTGGCAGACGAAAGGGCAAATTGCACGCGGAGGTGTACATAGATCTCATCTAATATAATGGACCATTGCATTCTTGATTAGCCACTACAGCCATCTTCCTTGACGCCCTTGATGTCTTTCAGCTCAGTAGCACCGCCCCCTAGAGCACTGCTGCCCCGTACACCGTCCTCGGAATTCATACCAGCCATCGCCGTCTTTGCATTCGAAATAACTCTCCTTGCAGTTCCTGAGGCATTCGCATCCGGTGTAGTTGCAGAGTTCGCAGCCACTGGCGTGTGTGTCGCGGCAGTATTGCAGCGTGAGTTGGTAGAGATCGTATCCTGGCGGCTTTCGTCAGCGCCAAATCGACTATTCTTGTAGCGAAGGGGGGGGGGGGAAGAGTTGTCCTCTTGAGACGGAAGAAGGGGATTAGGATGGGGTGAGGTGGAGAATAGGCATGATTTACCCATGTTTGCGATTTCGGAAAAACAGTATATACCGCCTTTCCAGCACTTCTCGTATTGGACTGTCATGTTTGAAGGTTCCAAGGCAAGCTGGTCCATCGAAGGTGCCGAATCATGAGTAGGCGCGGCGAGACTCGTTGAGAGAACTGCCAGGAAGGCAAAGGGCTTCAATGATGTAGAGAAGCGCATGGTGAGGAACCCCCCAATGCTCGCTGGACTAAACTGATGTTGATGAAGTGCTGGAGCGAGGCAGCCCGGCGATCGTCCACGTTTATATGTATCTCACCTAACCGGGACTTGGAATCCAACGAGCACTCTGGAATAAGTCAGCCTTGTGCGGACACATGCACTATCGGGCATGCAACCACCCGTTGTCAGGTTCTGATGCGGCAATCGCACGAATCCACGGCGGCCTGTACCCTCGCTGAACGCGGTTGCACTGAAGTGTCAAACACGTCAGGTACGACGAGGCGAACTGATGTTGAACAAACATTGTAGACGCGCATGATCTAAAGGACAGTGATCAGTGAGAAAGCATGTCCAACCATGGAGGTATGTGGGGTCGAGAAGTGACTGGTGTTGTTTCCAGTGTTCTGCCAGTTAATTGAATAGGGTCCCTGGCGGTCGTACCAAGTTCAGTATTGAGGTTGTTCGCAGCCTGTACGCTATCATTCTCGACTTAATGACTATCAGAGAATGCAGGTTGGCGTGCCTTTGAGCCAGTGACATCTTCGTAGAACTAAAGTGTGTTCAGTGAAACGATGCGTGGCGCCCTGCACAATAGATGCTGATGCACGAGTCGTTGTGCTGGCCGTGCTGCACGTGTTGTGTTCTCTAGTAGGCAACTGCCTCGGGGGGCTAGAGCTGAATTTGTTTCTGCGAATGAGTGGTGACTGCAAGTCAGGCAGGCAGGTGCAATAGATGGACCGCAATCGTGGAAACGACATGTACGTGGGAAAGTACACCTGGCGGCTGACCAGGAAGTAATGACTAGATAGACTGGTTCCACAGGAGTAAATGCCTTGCTTGATAGGAATAAAACTAGCTAAGACATATCTCTCTTTCCATCTCTTATCATCGGGGATATCTCAAACGAACGGTGCGAAGACTTGTGAAGAAAATAAACCGCGTGACTTCGTACAACACCACCGAACACCAATAAACACCTCTTGTATGCCAATGCAGGCCCCCCAAGTGCACATGCACAACATTTGCGAAGTAAGCAAACCATGATCCCCTCATCACCCCCATCCCATCTAGACCATCTTGTCATGATATTGAAATTCCGGAGCGCCTCTTGGAGCACAATAACCGCGTGCTCATACCAGCACCCACTCGCTCCCCCTCTTGATGAACTTATCAAGCATCATCGTAACATCCGTCAGCACAAAGCGACAAATGTAAAACCCGAAGAACTCAGCGGCGTGGCGTGAAGACAGCTCAAGCCCGACGTGTGTGAGCGACGAGTGCTTGAGGCCGGGGTCTTCGACTTGGCGGGCGATTTGGTCTGTCCCATCATATTAGTTGATGTTCAGTAGTTTAAGTGAGGCGGTGAAAGGGGAGACTTACCGAGAACTTGAGCCGAATCGAACAACCGCGCCAAACTGCTCATGTAGCCCGAGTTCGGGCCCTCGAATGTCAGGCCCGACGTGTCTCGCTTCACGAAACGGATGGATGGCAGGCTGGTCATGGGCAGCGTCGTCATGTTCAATGAGTCCTTTGGAACATCACCGTTGCTGATCTTCGGACCGGCCATACCAGCCAGGTTCACGCCTGAGTTCTTGCTCCTCAGCTTGCGCCACGAAGTGAGGTAGCTCTTTCCCTGCGCCACAGCACGGCTCGTGCTGTTATCCTGCGAGCTGTGCATATTCCTCATACCCTCTCCGCCAGCCGTGCCGTCACCGACAGAAGTCGCATCTTTGAAAAGCGTCGACACGCTCTGCACGCCGACCTCGTTTCCAAGCTTCTTCGCAAGCTGTGCTTGGACCTGGTCAAGCACGACTTCAAAAGCTTGCATCTCCTCGAGAACAGCATCTGCGTCGAGTGTGTCCATGGACGCCATTTTCTGCAGCGCTGCGGTGAGGAGATCGCAGTTGGCGATCTTGTCTTCGACATTCTTGATCTTGACGCCCTTCACCCGCCAGATATCGCGCGGGACGAAGAGTTTGGTCGACAAATATCCGCCACGAGGATGCACAATAGTCTGGTAGAAGCAACGCATCAACCAAAACGGTCGTAGGAGGTACGTATCCGGGCATGGCTCTAAGGGTATCGGGGCATTTGCTACGGCTGGGCTTGGTGAGCCTGGCGAGAACGGCGAATGGATGTCGCTCTCGAACAGATGCATTCCTCCACTTGGCAGTCCATCGACGTTGAACGCGGGAAGACTGGGTGTAGGAAGTGGCGCTATGTTTGCGATACTCGGCTTGCGACCCGTGAGAGAAAACGTCGTACTTAGTGGTGTGCCGATTGAGGCATCCGAGCCGTCTGGGCTTGATATGGAGAGCGTTCTCTGCTTCAAACTCAATGACGATTTGTTCTTCCTGATGCCGAGGGCTGATGGCTTGGACTTTGGTGAGCCCGGTGCAAGACCCGATTCGTTCGAGATGGCATGGCTCAAGGCGGGCGTAGCAGGCGATATTGTTGCAGTCGTGTCAGCCGGACTATGAAGTGCAGGCAGTGGTGATGGAGCAGCAAGGCCTGTCTGTTGAGGCACTTGTGGCAGAGCTGGTGTTTTGAAAGTCAGATCTAGACTGGGTTGCGTGCTGCTGAACAGCATTGCAGCTGCAGACTTGGGCATCAGCGGGGCATCGAGGGGTGAGTTCTTCGCGGGCACCGAAGGTTTCTCCGTATGCGGCGGCGCAGCTACCGTCGGTAGGGATGTTTCGATTTTCAACGTTTTAGCGTTCTGTCCAGATAATCTCCGACTCCTCACAGAAGCAGCCTCTTTGGTTGCGGTAGTGGGTCGTGGCGTGGCCTCTGGATCGATGGGTTGTGCAGGTTGAAGTTCTGGGACCGAAGGTAGTGCACCTGGTGGAGGTGGAGGTGGAAGAGCTGGCAATGCACCAGAAGGAGCAGGCACCGGGGGAGGCGAGTGTAACGGCAGTGGTTTGGAGGCTGGCGGCTGCATGACCTCTGCCACTGTTGAGAGTGAAGTTCCTCCGGTAGTCCTGTGCGAGGACACTGAGCTGTTATAAGCGGAAAAGCCACTTGAGTCTGACTGCCGTGGCAACGAAGACTTCGTCTGTAGATCGAAATCGAACCCATCAAGCATGTACTCTCTGGTCATCTCGTCCAGCAGACGCTCCTCCTCTTCAGCCTCGTCATTGAGCATCAGCTCAGCGCTCTCCCGAACATGAGGTAATGTCTCATTCTGAAGCTGAGTCTCTTTGACTCGATATTTGGCTGCCGCAATAGCTTCTTCCCGCTCGGCTTCCCGTACCCTCTCCTTCGCCAGCTCAGTACTCCTCATTCTCGTCGAACCAAGTTCGTCCGGTGCTATACTCTCATCGTCAAACGGTTCGAAACCATCATAGTAGGCAGCCTCGACTGCGGCATCGAGGGCAGCATCGAACTCGGCTTCCGTCGCCCCGCTTGCATTCCTAATGTGCTTTCGACCGACTCCACCAGGGGACAGCGAGTGTACGGAAGACGAGCACGAAGATCCTCCAGACTCATCGATGGTGTCCAGCCACGAAGTCGACTCATTACTATGAGCGCGCTGGTGTCTGGACTGTGCTGGTTGCTGTGGTTGGAGTAACTTCTGCGACTCGAGCGGCTCTTTCGGCAATGTGGCGCTGAACAAAGGTGACTTGGACCGCTTGGGAGATAAAGGTGGAGGCATGTACGACCGGTCCATGGGTGATTCAAGCGGTAGGGTGGATCCTGCTAACCGCCCGGGCGGCGGCTGTAGGTGGAATTGCGAAGTCTGCATGTTTCTCTGGACATCACGAATAGCTGTGCTAATTACGGACTCGCGTTGACCTGCGAACTCGGGTTTTCGAAGGGGTAATTGGTAGGAAGAAGAAGGGGGCGGTGTTGGGTCTTTGAGGGGCAGATGTTCTGCAGAGCGGTCGTTGACGATTCTTGTCACGGTCGCTGTCTGGATCACGGCAGATTCGTCCTCGTCGTCCTCGTCATCCTCAAGCAGCATTGAGCGCTGCTCGTCGAGCGATTCACCGCTCATCGGCCGCGTGGGCAATGATTTTTCAGTACCGTTTGTATACCCTGGGTCTAGTCGACGGAGCTCCTCGATGCGGTTGGTGTATGTCACGCGCTGGTGGTGTTAGCATATAGAGCCAGCCTCCATTTAGGCGAGACCATCTCAAGCTACTCACAATCGCGTCCAGTTTCCGTCTATCCTCGTCCTGCGAGCTGCGGATCATGACCTGCTGGAGGAGCCTGCATGCGTCCTCGTACGCCTCCATGGCGCCCTCGAAGTTCTGCGCATTGTCGAGCAAGACTGCAGTGTTGGCCTTCTGCAACGCCCTGGATAGCATGGTCTTCTTGTCCTTCTCCCTGCGCTCTCGCGTGCGGGGAGGTGTGTCGTGGTGTGAATCGTCGAACCTCGAGCTGGTGCTCTCGCTCCTGTTGTGGTCCCTGCTTGTGCTCCTGTAGTGGCCCCTACTTTCGCTCCTGCTGTACGTGTCCCTGCTCTCGCTCCTCTGGTGGTCCCTCGAGGCAGATCGGCGGTGTCCCGCACTCGGCGCGCGAGTTTGGACAGTGTCTCGCGTTGATGCAGCGGGGGGTCGGCTTGCAGAGGGGGCTCGTGTAGCGCCAGCGCCGGGGTTGTGCCTTGCGTCCGGCTCCCCAACACCAAGAATGGCGGGCGAGCCCAGGGGCGAGCGTCCAAGGGCCCTGTCGACCTTGCTGCGCGACGGCGGCCGCTGGGCAGCCACAGTCAGGGGCGTCCGGGGCGTCCGGGGCTTCGAGTTGAAGTAGTCGGTGGACTGGACGGAACTGAAGACGCTGGGCGTGAACAAGCCCGCGGTGGAGGGCGAGGGTGCAGTCGATGCGCTGCTGGCCGAATTCGGGTCGTAGACGGTGGCGGACAGGAGCATGGGCGGCAGCGAGGGCAATTGTGGGGGTGGCGCGTTGATGTTGCCATGGAGTGCGGCGAGGGGCCCCGTGCTGCTTGAGCGAGAGGTGCTAAGCTTGCGCGCGGGGGACGCTGTCGTTGCTGTTGACTGCGACCAGCGGTTCACATTGGCGACGTCGTGGTGGGCGGCACTCGAGCGGCGTTGCGGGCGCTGTGAGGCTGTGGAGGAGGACGCGGCGTCGTGGTGGTGGTGGTGGTGGTGGTGGTGGTCTGTAGCGGTGTGGGGGTTCTCCGCGCTGGCATCAACACTGGCGTCGCCCTGCCTCAGCGAGAGCGAGGCCGACCGCTTGACGGTGACGACGGACGACGAGCTGATGGAGCCGGCTCGCGATTGACGGCGAAGGTCGGAGGTCCCCGCGGAGTTGCTGGGCGTGGGCTCTGCAGCGGCGGGCCTGGGTGCGCTCATGCTGGTCGCGGTGAGGCTGCTCAAGTGTCTCAGGCCAAGACGTGAGTAATGCACAGCATCGCGGCCTCGGTGCAGGAACGCGCTGGGCTGCGGCGACGTGGTACAGGCGCTGCGGGTGTTCGATGGGGCGGCCGTCCGTCTGCGGCTGCAATGCTCCCCTCAATGCTGGGACAGAGGAGACGAGGAGCACCGTGTATATGGGGAGGCTGCCAAGCTCCGTCTCGAGACAGTGCCCACAGGAGTTCGCAGCCAGGGGGGGCCCTTCTCAAACAAGAGCAGACTAGACGCACGCCATCGAGCCACCAGACCCCCTGTCGCTGTGGAGCTGCTCGCGATTGTCAAGAGAAGATCCGTACACGACACTCTCTATCTATGTGTCTATCCTTTTTGTGCTGCACAGAAGCCATTGATACTGGCCGCCTTGCTGCATGGAAGCATGCAGCTGTCCCTGACTGAAAGCTCGGATGTCCCTTTCCCCGCCTGCCGAGCGGCCCACGGCTGTCGACCTGCATGTCAGGGTCCAGCGCCATGCAGAAGACCAGAGTCCTGCGGCAAAGTCAAACACACACCTCTTGAATCCTATCTCAGGAGACCTCCTGCACATCCCAATCTGGCTGCCCAGGCTAAAACAGCTGCTACCGTACCTTCACTCACCCTCTAGCGTCGACCCAGCGACACGGTCGTTCTCTCGCCTGCCACTGACATGGCATCTTGGCACGGCTACCTGTTCCGATCGTGGCTTTTCTTTTAGCACTGCTTCTGGCGCATCTACGAAAACGTAGCGCAGAAGCAACGCCAGCACAGACGCAAACGAGAACTCGTGATGGTGGTCTCAATTATCTTCATCATTCGTGTTGATTCTTGACGCTGTCGACGGCGCGCGTTCTACACTTCGTAGTTCTCGTGCTGACCATGTTGTTCAGGCTGCTACAGCTGCAGCTCTGGTCTCACAAATCAACCATGATGTCTTCCTCTTCGATCCCATCGTCCCATGCGGTGTCCATCGCGTCGCCTGATGCACCCTGCCTCTTCTGCTGCCGCTTCAGGTTCTCGATGAACTCCTTGGTCAACGTCAACCGGTAGTCGGCATCCTTAACCTGATCAGCGAGTGCATTTGTTCGCAGCGTCTGCTCGAACAACGCCTGCTGCTGCTGCTTCTCCGACTTGGCGAGTGGCCCTTGTGTGGGGTCGAGGTAGAACCGCAGCACAATCCCTGCCTCGGGTTTATCTGTTTGCTCCAGCCGCGCGTTTAGGTACCCCTCCTCGATGAGCGTTTCGAGATACTGTGCGGTCTCGTCGGCGCTACCACCCACGTTTCTGGCAATGTTTGATACGGGGATTGCCGAGAACGTCCGTGACAGTCGCGAGACGTATGCCCTCATCTGGCTGTCCAGCACTGCTTTGACGAGACCGGTGTTGCCATCCTGGTGGTGTTATCAGCTTTTGTGCGAACAGTCCATGGCACACACGCTTACCTCTGCCCATGTCTGAGCACCCGCATTGATCTGTGCCTTCAGCTTTGGCATGTTGCTAAGGTGTGTGTACGCCTCTGCCACAGCCTCGTACGCCTTGGAGGCAGACCTGACTTGCTTGATCGCTGTTGCGTTGGCCGACCGCGGGATATTCTTAGCTTCCCCAGGCACCAGACAGCTCAGCAGCACCCATTTCTTGTAAGCCTCAAGCATCAGACCGTTGGCTACGTTAGCAGCCGGCATGACCAAAACGTGCTCTAGAAAGTGTCGTGCCTTGGTGAACTGTCGTAGACCGAGATATGCCATAGCTCCGAGGACGTAGTACTCCTGCACGTCTATGATTGTGACCTTGTCTGAATGTCCTGAGAGGCGGTGGATGTACTCTCCACTGCGCGCAACGTCTGCACATGGTACTGAGTACTCAAACCCTTCGCGAACGACAGTGGGGATATGTGAGGGTAGACTGTGGATGTAGTTGTCGAGAATGGGCTCGGCGGCGGCGTATGATCGGGTCTCGAGGCAGAGCCGCATGAAGTCGACGTGTGTGGAGGTGAAGGTGCCTGTCGTAGGGTCGAGGCGGATCATTGCTGATCGTATGGGTGCAATAGCCAGGCCGGGCTGCAACAAAAGTAAGTCTTATGCCTAATGTAAACTGGTGGCGTGCATTGACGTACTGATCCAGCGTTATGCGCAAGCGGTTCAACGTAATCAACCAGCTTCTTCCACTCCTGTCCAGCATACCGCATCTGTACTGGATCGAAGGTCTCCAAGAATAACACGAGCTTGTTCCATAACGCCCCCCCGGGCTGTGCTGAATCTGGCAAGGACTTCTTGTTGACGGCTGCGGCGATGCGGTGGCGGAGGGTGAAGGCGTAGGCTATTGAGTTGACTGCGGGGTTGAGAATCTAATTCTTGTCAGCCTGATCCAGAGCTACTTGGAGGCGTCGCTTACCTCCAGCACATCTTGTGGTGTATCTGCTTCCTTCAGCCAATGTGCTGCTGAGACGTTGTCGAGCTGCTTGACGAATTGCCGAGCTGCTTGATCGTACTTCTGACGCGACTTCAGCTCCTCACCCTCGGGCTGGAACTGCAGTAGCAATGTGGGAAGTTCGACTGTCATAATGCCATGTTTGTGGTCGTCTATCATGGTAAAGGCGGCGGTGTTGTGGGGGAGATGGCGATGTGGGGTGTTTGCCGCCTATTGTTGCTGTGCGCCGTCTTGTTGGATCGTAGAAAGAAAGTGCAGGGAGGGGGCTGTCAGAGGCCTTAGTATCGAAGTCAAATTTGAGTGACTGTGTCCAGAAGTTTTGGCGTGGGGAGACAATCGTCAAGTGGACATGGTCGGAGGTGAGCACACAGTGAAGCTACCGCAAGGCTACCATGGAGCATGGGCCAATACCCCACTATGACGGTAGCCTGTCAACTTGCTATTCACCACTACCAAACAAACTGATCATCGAATTTGAGATGTTCGTGTAATACCAGAACTGCTTGCAAGAGAACAGCATCTTAACGTTGACTCGTAGGTATCATCTCCACCCAAACGCCATGCAAGCACGTCGACGCCAATCCATCTAAATACCGAAATTCACAATCACCTCTTCTTCACAGCCTCCTCCATCTTCCTCACCAAGGCCTTCAACCCAATCCCCTTCTCGCAATTGCTCTCTAAATGCGCTTCCATCTTCTCCCTGACCTCTTTCATTCCCTTCAACACAGGCAATTTCCTGCCCTCCTCATCCTCCATATGCATCAGCGGATTGAGCAGCAAATCCAGGCACTCATGCCAAATCTCCGTCTGCCAGTACCTCTTCAGAGTCTCTTTAATCTTGTATGTCTTTGTCGCGCCAGCACCGAGCCCCGCCCCCTTTTCGGCAACAGTAGAGATATACTTCCCGAAAAGCAGGTTGTGCACGATGCCTGCTAGGCCGTGGTAGTCGATCTGATATGTCCAAGGACGCGCTTCGCGCATCTCGGCACAGTCCGCTTCGGTAGTGGGCCAGTCGGCGATGAACTGTACATCCGGCTTGAATGCCTTCATGTCGATGCCACGACCGAAGTCGATGAGCGAGATACCCTTGGATGCCCAGCCGTCACGGCCATCACGCTGGTAGACTGAGTCCCATTCGCCCTTCTGCAGAGCGTCGAAGCGTACAAGGATGTTGTCTGCTTTGAGGTCGCCGTGGATGATGCCTTTGGCATGGAGCGCTTCGACGGTGCGGAAGAGTTCGACGGTGAAGAACATGGCTAGTTGCTCGTCCATCACGCCGTTTTCGGCGCGGGCGATGTTGACGAGGTCGAGGAGTGTACCCTGGTCACGGAACTCTTCGATCAGGTAGCATTCATCCCGGAAGACATGCATTTCGTATGCGTGAACAATGGAGTCAGATGCTCGAGATACTCCGAGTCGGCGCTTTGCTTGTCGCATGACATAGAACTCCCATGGCGTGGGGGGATCTTCCATCTTCAGAGCTTCCAGAGACCGACGCTTGAGACCGAAGTCGCCCTTGCCCATTTGCGCGTGTGCGTTCTCATCCTCCTCGTCCTTCGGTGTGCTTTCGATGAGGTATACTGGAGCGAATGCTCCCTTGCCGAGCTCTCGTTTGACAGTGTACGTCCGATCCGATCCTTCAAACACGAGCTTAGGCGGAGCAGCCAGGTTCGTTATCGTCTTGTCCTGGGCATTGTTCTTTATCTTTTTTACCGCCTTTGTGTACTTTTGGATCTCAAGACCCTTTCCACTGACCGCCTCTGTGTCTGCAAAGTAGCCATCATAGCTGTCAAGAGGCGGCTGAATTTCTTGCAAGATCATGTTGCGGATATCTTCGCCCACCGGGTTGCATTGCATGTCCTGAATTATTGGTCCCGTGGGCTTCGGATCCCTGAACACAGCAGGCTTTGCGGCGAGAGGTTTTCGTGCTGGTTCATCAACAGTTGCGGCGAGAAGTTCACTGGGTGATGGCTCCGACTGCCTGAGTGACAGTTTCGTAATTTTACCTGGGCCATCAATAGCTTGTCCAAGGAGATCCTGGAAGGGGCTACTACCAGGCTCATCTTCATCCCCATCCTCGAAGATAATGAGGTCGCCCTTCGATCGTGATGGCGTCTTAGCGTTCAACTGTTCCTTTTGAGCGTAAGCAGTTGCAAAACCCAAAGATGACTCTGTCTTCTCTACGATTGGGGTCATGAAGGGTAGACGGTTGTTCGCAGCCTGCATTGAATCTCGGTATGGCCTCATTGGGTAGTTATGGTCTTCCGGTGGAACTGGTACGAAACGAGTGGGCAGTGATGCTGGTGCTTCCGGTGATGTGGGAGTTGTCACCTCCGGCTCATACTGCTCTTCCCAGTTGACCAACGGATGTGTCACCTGCTCGAAAGACTCGTCTTCTGAGTGTTCAGATTCGTCATTTGTTCGGGCGAAGCGGACAGTGTCGTTATTGTTGTCCTCGTCATCCTCCTCATCGTCTTTAGCGTCCTTGCTCTCAGTAAGGTCAGACCAAGCCGAAACACTTCTGACATCGGTGTTGTCAAGTTCTGTGTTTTCGACCTCCGTGTGGTCTGCTTCGCTGCCGCTGCCGCTGCCATCGTCGGAGTCGTTGTCACCGATCACTGTACCCAGTGTGAAGTCGCCGCCGACTGTCGTCTCGTCACCAAATTCGCTGCGAGTTGCTGTGCTTTCTGCACCACTTGTGTAGTCACTCTCATCATCTTCAGTGCTCACCTCTTCACTCTGTGGCTCTGCAACCTCCTCTTCAGGCTTATTCAACGGCTGGTTGAAGATCTCGTAGATATCATCCATCGCCTCCTTTGTGTGAAGAGTCATCGTAGCTTCACGACCGCCTTTCTTCCGGCGAACCTTTGATTTCTTCGAAGGCGAATCTAGCTTCGCTTGGACTGATCCACGTTAGAAAGGCTTATTTCCCACTCCTGCAGTACTCACTCGTTTGTGTTTCTCCGCTGATCTCCTTGACGTCCATGACTTGGATCTTACGGGTTCGGTTCGCGCGCTCTTCCTTCCGTGCCTTCTTAGCTGCCTTCGCCTTCTCAACGTCGGCTTGCGAAGGCGGCCTGTTCTCATCGTCGCCAGCCAGCACATCATCTTCGCCGCCTTTTAGAGGTACGGTCTGCGGCTTCGGAGGTTTCTGCGCATCTTGTTTGAGTCCTAGAGGTTCTTGCTTGGGTGCCAAAGGTGCGGGTTTGGGCTTAGGCAGCTGTGCAGCAGCAGCCTCTTCAGCGACCTTCCTGGCCTGCTCTTGTTCTTCGCGACGGATAGTTGCCCAGTCGCGGTCAAGCCAACCTCTGTGCCTAGCTCGCAGCTCTTCGAATGAGAACTCCACTGACATGGGATCTCTATGATTAGGATATACTTGCTCCAAGTCAACGAACACAACTTCGACTCGGCCTGTTTTCGGGTTGATGGCTTGCAACTGTTCACGCAGCGGGTGGGGTATGGATGTTTCGTCATTAAGATGTGATTTGGTCTGAATATACAAGGCAAGCGCCAACCAATTAGTCCTGCGATCGTAAATATATGAAGAGGGACATGCAGGCAGTGAACTCACCTCATCCTTGAAAATCATCATCTTGCCCGCACCCTTGTTGGTCTTTCCACCCTTCAGCGTCTCACCAGCCCAGGGTCGAGCCTCCTGTGTGTTTTCCTTCTTGCGGTCTGCGATTGTCCCAATGCTGTCCCAACCTTTGCCGCTCCCGCTCGAGCTTGTTCGTGCTGGCTCTCCCTCGTCAGAGAAGATGGCCATCTTGGGCTTGCCAGACTTTGGCTTTGCTGCCTTCGGCTGACTCTGGGCCTGCGGTTCGGGCGAGGCAGGGGCGAAAGGGTCGATCTTCGCAGCCAGAGCTGGGCGCACAGCGGGCAGAGCTGGGCTCGAGGGCTCGGGAACGTCCTGTGGTCGACTTTCGAAACGGTGCTGGAACTCGCCATACTTGCGGACCAAGCGTTCGGTTGGCCGCGCTTCCTTCTCAATGCCCAAGCTGTAGATCTCTTCGGCCTGGGAGAATCGCCCGGCCCCCTCAAGCCATGCTGCATACTCTTCGTAGTATAGCGCGAGCCCGTCGCCGATGTTGTGGCGCGCAAGAAACCTAAAGATCTCCTGCGGTGTGTCGGCGAAGAGTCTGATGTAGTGTAGCCAAAGTTTCAGATAGCGAGGGTCGTTCTTGTAGTGTGAGGACGACTGAAAGGCTTTTGTTGCGCGCTCGAGAAGCGGTCCAAGCTGCGATTGTTTATCGTTCTGTGCGGAGGGGTATGCGTCCAGTGTCCACTTCACGTATCGGTCGTAGATGTCGAGTGGGTCATCTGAGTCGTCGATGTTCATGAGCTCCTTCTCGAACTCTAATCGCCTTGCGCTGTGCGCATCTTGTGTTTGAAGCGGCGACGGTGTGTGACCTGGCTTTGCGCCTAGCGGTGGTGTGTAAAGTTGTGCGAGTGCTCTGGCAGAGCGGCCGCTGGGAATGGCCTGAATGTTTTCCTTCGAGTTTTCGATGACCTCGAAGTCGACAATGTCGTCGGAGCCCATGACGCCGGTGGGGTATCTCAAGAAAAGAAAGAATCCAAAACCAATGTACAGAAGGAGCCCAGTGCCTTACCTGGTGTCGTTGTCGTTGTGGCAGAAAGATGCGCGTGTGTCGAGGGTCTGGCGGGGCTCTTGTGTTGCACTCTCGCCGCGCCTTCCCCGATTGATTAGGGTTGCTGGGGCAACAACGACTGCCACGCTCTACATCTGGCATGTGAACTCAGCCAATGCCATGGGCCTGGGTTTCGCGCATTGTATAGATACTGCACAGTTTTTTTTAACGGATTTCCTTGTTCTGTTGCTGATTGACTGACAAATTACACCTGTACACGTTAGTACTCAACTTGAGTCCGGCTGAACAACTGGGATTCCAAAAGGGTCAGTAAACACCATGTAAATTCGTCCATACTCAAGGTACAAGCCTCCTGCATCTTGCAAGCGTTGGTCGACTGACATCAAATGCTGTGGTGATTCGCGTGACCCAAGTCCACCAAGTCCACCGAAGTTCATCCTCAGAGCGAACGATTCGTTGCCAATTGCAACAAAGATCTAGGGGGCTCAGAAAGACTTCGAATCGGAAAGCGAGACCGACGCCCTGGCGCACTATATTCGCTTTGTGAGGGATAATGTTGAGAGGACTATACTGCTGATGTCCCCCGCGTGCAGAGGAGAGCACTGGGACAAGCTCGAAAGAAGTTTACGTCTATTGGCCCAGCAGGTTGACTAAGGAGGACCGATGACAAGGGAAGAGCGGCTACCTTGTTATAGCTCCTAACAGTTCAGGGAGGGAGCACTTCGAAGGAACGCTAAGATGCACACGAAGCAAGGCGCGCCCCTAAAACACCTTGACAACAGCGCTTATAGCAGTCAATTTTCCTTCCGCACAGAAATGTAACCTAAGCAGGTACATGTGTTAGTGTCCAGGCGAAAACCTTTCTCAACACATTCGTCGTGGGGTAGATAACCATCGTAGCACATCACTAACCAAATACATAATAAATGGAAGTGCTCAACCTTTTCAATTACTCGCCGCTCACATCATAGTCATACACGATAATTCATGTCCCAAACCAACAAAAGAAACCCTCAACGCCATGCAAGAAGCATTTTGTACTCTCTCCGTTCAAATTCTTCCCAGATTCTCAGGGCATTCAATGCGTCTAGGCGCTCTGCCGAGCCTTCTCCGCACAAATCAACGCAATAATCCTGCTCAACTCCGCGCTCTGCGCAAACTGCTCCTGCTTCGTCTTCTCATCGACATCCTCGCTCGCCGCAATGTCGTTGGACACCGTCAGCATGCGGTTCTGCAGCGCGAGCAGCTTGGACAGAGTGTTGTCGAGGAACGGCGCGCTGAAGGTGATGTTTGTGGGTGATTGGCCCGAGTTGGGTAAGCGCATTTCGAGTTTCCTTGGTGGCTTCTTAGTCGCGGGTTTGGGTTGCTCGACGGCTTTTTGCTCAGGCTGGGACGGTGTCCTATTGAAATGATGTTAGTATGATGTAAAACTGGAAATGCTGTTGGTGGATAGCAAGAGTAGCACTGCTCCCGAAGAAACGACATGCAGTATCTATCTGCTGTGATAGATGACATGCGCACTGATCAGAGGAAGGAGTGGCTCAGCACCGACATGTCGATCGAAACGAACGTCGGTAGCGGAACATTGGATCTCAACGGCCACTAGCCATACCCAAAAGCACTAACGGGCGAGCGAACGTACCTTTCACGCTCAACAAAAGTCATGTTCTCCGCCATCTCAGCAACACGGTTCGCGATTCTCGACGCCATGATCGTGTAGGGCGATGCGTGCTGCTGGATGCCGTTTGCCACGCCGTTGGCGGTGCTCTGTGTCTTCTTGCCTGCTGTTGAGGCGGCTTTCTTGGGGCGCGAGGCCGCGGTTTTGGCGGATGTGCGGTTCACCGGCGCGGATGCTACTGAGGCAGGCATCTTGATGTGTGTGTGAGGTTTGTATTCAAGTATGTGTCTGAAAAGGGTTAATATTCCCTCAAGGTGACGGCTGTCGCGTGCATACGGCTGGGCATACGTCGAGCATACAGTACAGCCGCTTGCAGGTGGAGTGGACACTAACCTTGCAAATTGGATATCGAGAAGTAAAAATTGCGATGCAAGTGGAGGTGTTCAGTTCTTACGGTATCGAATTCAAGGTATATCACAAGATGTGAGCAACTACGGGGAAACGGGGATCCACGATATCTTGACTTGCTCCCAGCCCCAGAAGTTGGAAGAGGCGCCACAGAGCGACGTCATCGGGATGCATGAACAGGGGGTGCGACGGGATGCGATCATCCCAACTTGTGGAACCTCGAACTTGATCTCGACCGTTTGCTGAATACAAGGTGACGTTTGACGCCTCGGTCCTCGAAACGACGTTCGCGTGCGGTGATGGGCGACATCTGAGCTTACTTCTCAACTCTGACTTTTGCGACTACGACGACGACTACGATTGAACATGTCGCCTGCCATCAAGAAGAAGAAAGATGACCTCGGCGCTGGGCTGCGCGTGTCGAAGGACAACATTGCTGCGCATCCTGCGGGGCCACCGAAGTATGGCGAGTTGACGCAAGCGGAGAGAGCATTTACGCTAGCATCGACATTCTTGTCTGGAGTTTTGGCGTACGACACTTCAACCTTTCGAACATTGCGTCGTTCAGAGCTGACAGTGGCACAGTATCAGCGCATCGCAATTCCTGGGCGCGCCATTGAAGCTAATCGACCCCCAATTCTATGAAGGGTACATGGCTTATACGAAGGAATGCTTCGCCATCTTGATTACATGTCTGACCCAGTGGTGGGCGCCTACCGTTGTCAGGATCAGCGGAGATTCAAGTATGGTTGGTCAGCTCATCCAGAAGAAGGACGGGAGCCTACAGTGCAATTTCGCAGACCGTATGGTTTTGATGGCTAACCACCAGCTGTACACTGACTGGCTGTATATATGGTGGATTGCGTACACGAACAACATGCACGGCTTCATCTACATCATCTTGAAGGAATCGCTTAGAAACATCCCCATCATCGGCTGGAGCGCGCAATTCTACAACTTTATCTTCCTGGCCAGAAACTGGGAAGAGGATCAGCGCCGATTCAAGAAGGCTCTTTCGCGCCTCAACAATGCAACCCAGCCAATGTGGCTCATCATCTTTCCCGAAGGAACGAATCTGTCATCCACGACAAGAGAAAAGAGCAAGGCATGGGCTGCGAAGAACAATCTGGAAGACATGAAGCACCAGCTTCTGCCGCGGAGCACGGGACTGCGGTTTTGTTTGAATGAACTCAAAGATACGACGGAATGGTTGTATGACTGCACTATTGCATATGAGGGCGTGCCGCCCGGTCAGTTCGGTCAAGACATTTTCACGCTCCGCTCCACGTTCTTTGAAGGCCGTCCACCAAAGTCGGTCAACATGCACTGGCGCCGTTTCCACATTTCCGATATCCCCATCCAGAACACGAAAGCCTTCGAAGTCTGGCTGCGGAATCGCTGGCGAGAGAAGGATTACATGCTCGAATACTTCCAAAGGCATACTCGTTTCCCGGCTGAGGACTTCTGGAAAGACCACCTTGACATGGGCGACCGTAGTTCGCAAGGCTCACAAAGCCTACGGAGTGTTCCTAAGCCGGCTGTTCAGATCGAGACAGAAGTCAAGTCTGGCAACTGGAACGAATTTGTCAAGATCTTTGCCCCTATCAGCAGTGTCATGATGGCATTGACGGTCGCATATGGAGCTAATCCAGCAGACATCATACCTGGTGGGAAGGAGTTTTTCGAGCAGCACATGAAACAATTACTGGGAGGTGGCGGAGAAATGGGAGGACTTCCAAGTCCAGACCAATTGGAGAAGATGATCGAGGGCGCAGCAAAACTGGGAGCGGCGCAAGCTGCAGACCCACAGCAAGTCCCACAGGTAGCGGCACTCACACAAGAGAATTTGGCTAAGCTGGTAAAGGAGACAGCTATCAAGAACGGCGTGGTGATGCCCGGTGGAATGAGACGAGCCAGCACAGCACTACCACAAGCACCGACAAAGACCCTCGCAACACCTACAGCGGTGCCAACACGCGCGAAGAGTGCTGTTGTTACCCCTTTTTCAGCTCGGAAACCGGCTGGCGCTGCAGCGAAACCGAAGCCTGCGACTGCTGGGCCTGTAAAGCCAAAAGCTGCTCCTATCAAGCCTAAAGTGACCGCGAAACCCAACCCTACACCACCCACCGGGCCTATGAAGGAAGTCACGTTGGCATCTGGCGTTACAATCAAGGTCCCCGCGCCAGCTGTGGAAGATGCGAAGAAAACCGGCGCAACTACGATAAAAACAGCGAATGGGCTTACCGTTCAGATCGGGAAGAAAGACATCGAAAAGGCGCAAGAGAAGAACGGCGACACAGTCATGACGGCCTCCGGGATACCAATTAAGATCACCTCGGGAGGTGACATCGAAGTTGCAAAGAAACCGACACTAGCAAAGTCAAGCCTTGCACCAAAGCCTGTAGCCAAGAAGGTTGCACCTGCACCTGCAAAAGCACTACCGAAGCTCAATGGGACGACAAGCGCCCCGAAGAAGTTGCCTACGCCAGGACCGAAGAAGATTTCTACAAAGCCGTCGACTCCGCAGACGAAGGCGCCGCCGAAGTTGGCTACAAAATGAATATAAATTATGTGGTTTTGAATTGGCGTAGGACACAGAGCAGACATGCTCAGGCGTTGGATACCCGCACACTCTAGCATTCACGAACTTCACATGTAAATCATCCTTTTGATTATGAATTCGTACAATATCTCGTAGTCTTCAACCTCTTTCACCACGATATCGAAGTGGTACAAATACATCACAATGAGCCTTCCACAAGGCTACCCGCATCCAGATCCCAACTACTCACTGCGCTCCGGAAACGCACCCAGAAATGATCACCCGTCATCCTTGCATTTCTTCAGGGCATGCCGAAATACCCCTGCCAGCTCCTGTGCCACAGATACGTCATCGCGGGGGGGCGGCAATGGGCATCCCAGTTTCTTGAAACAGGATCGGGGGTTGTGGCGCGAAGGGGTGTCATTCGGCTGTCATCTGTGGAATCTCGAAGTTGAACTCTGAATTGGTCTTGATACCATCAGATAATCAATTACTTCAATTCGTCTTCGAAACCATCTGTCGTACCTCTTGACGGAGTTGAGACACTTTGAACTACCGATCAAGACACTTCAAGAATTACAACGATTACGACGAATACGACAAGATGGCAGGATTTATCCAGAACATCCTCTGGAACTCAGTCGAAGGCTTCGTCGATGCCGCAAAGAAGACAGGCGGTGCATACGCAGGCGATGCCCTGATCAAAGCAGGCGACATGATCGAAGGCGGAGGACGGAGTGTTGGAGGAGGTACGTCTACCGCATCAACCACCCCTTCATAAATCCAGAAACAATTCGCAGTGATCAAGGGGCAATTGGACTAATAGGAAATAGGCATCGAAAGAGCAGCCACGGGTTACGGCTCCAAGCTCTCAGGGCAAACCTACCAGCCCTCCTCAGCATCGAAGGCTCTACCCTCCACGGCGCGCAAACCAGCTGTCAAGCGCAGCAACTCGATGCCTGCGAATACCAAGCCGTCGGGTTCTGTTGCAGGCGGGCGATCGATCGCTGGGCCGACAAGTAACGTACCGCTTGGCGCGAAGAAGACAGTGGGTGGTGCGAAGAAAGCGGTTGGTGGTGTTGCGGGAGGAGCTACGAAGACTGTTGGAGGCGCCACGAATACGGCGACAAAGACCGTTGGTGGTGTGACTGGTGGAGCTACAAGAGGTGTCAACGGCGTTAGCAAGACCGCAGGAGGAGTTGTAGGCGGAGCTTCCAAGCCCGTAGGCGGCCTTGTTGGAGGCGCAACACGCAGCGTCGGTGGCCTCGCAGGCGGTGCAACAAAATCCGTCGGAGGTCTCGCAGGCGGAGCCACCAAGGCAACAGGAGGCGTCGTCAACAACGCAACCAAAGGCGTTGGCGGGATTGTATCCGGCGCCTCAAAACCCATCCACCACATCGGCTCGAACGCGCAAAAAGCCGTTCCCCAGGGCCTGCCCAAGCCATACAACAGCACCACCGCAGGCTCGAGCTACACAAACCCGTATCCCACGGCTAAGCAAGCGCCCGTCAAGCCTGGCATGAGCAAGCCCTTCACACCGCCCCAGGAGAATAAGAGTGAGCCTAAGCCGTACCCGGGGACGAATACGCTGCCGGGGCAGGGGGGTAAGACGCCCGTTAAGAGGACTTATAAGCCTGCGCCGACGTTGGGGAGCCAGGTTGCGCCGGGGCAGAAGATGACGCATATTGGAGCGTTTTGACTTGGTAGAGAAACTGATGAGAAATACGCACGTGTATGATAGATGTGTTGGATTGGTTATATTGATGGCGTTTAAGCGGTTGTACATTTGTTGCAAGGGCTTACCATGGTACAATGAAGTCGTTACTATAATAACGTACTGATTACAGTGTAGTTGTTGTACCAAAGAACACCTGGAGGTGTTTCATAGTGACGACCGAAAGCAACCATTCTCTCAGCCTCTGCGTGTGTGATCAGGAATTGCGATTGTAGTGAAGAAGACTGACTCACAATCCTTAGAGTCAGAATCCCTTCGGTATCAGAAACGAGGCTCAATATGCATTTCAAGAAGCGGCATCGGCCACTCTCCACGGGGATAAAAACTCTCCCCACAACGCCCCGCACAAGCTCAAAACTAAGCTTTTGCCACTAACTCACACCGGTAATAATTGTTGTTTATCACAAGTGACTCGCTGCTGGAGACCAATAATTCGCTGCAAGCTGACGCAGCAGGTCGTACGGCAATGGTTCTCCGGACGTCAAGCTTCAGTACAAAAGTCTTGTGCGAGTCTTGCAATGCTTAAATCCCCAGGCATCCCCACATTCATCTCTGGAGGTGTCCACATCGCTTTCGCATCCAGGAGACCCTCAATTATCCAGCGAGATGAAGCTCTTCTCCAAGAAGGCCGAGGAGCCGCAACTCAGCGCATCGGAGCATGCGACCGAGAAGGAGGTCACGCCTTCGAGAGTCGAAGATGGCCCTGCACAAACCACGAATACGTCGACCATCGATCCCGAGATGGAGAAGCGAGTGCGCCGGAAGCTGGACATGAATCTCATTCCACTGGTCTCAGCACTCTACTTGCGTGCGTCCTCCCACTCGTAACTCTCACTAAGTCCCTCTCTAACACATCCAAGTCGCCTTCCTCGACCGCTCAAACATAGGCAACGCGCGCATCGCCGGTATGGAAACCGACCTGCATTTCGCACCCGGCAACTACGACTGGCTCCTCACCATCTTCTACATCTCCTACATCTGCTTCGGCTTCCTGGCGATGATGTGGAAAGTCGTGCCGCCGCACTACTGGGCCGCGCTCTGCGTCTTCACGTGGGGTCTTGTCTCGACTGTGCAAGCAGCAGCCGACTCGTGGGGCGCGATGATGGCGCTGAGGTTCATTATGGGTGCTTCCGAGGTCGCATATGGGCCGGGTGTGCCGTTTCTGCTGTCGTTCTTTTATCTGAGGGATGAGCTGGGGTTGAGGAGTGGATTGTTCTTGAGCGCTGCGCCGTTGGCGAATACATTTGCTGGGGCGCTGGCGTATGCGATTACGAGTGGCAGTCCGTCGTTGGCGAAGTGGAGAGTGCTGTTCTTAGTTGAGGGGTTGCCGACTGTGGTGATGGCAGGTGTTGCGTTCTTCTTCTTGCCAGATAGTCCTGAGAAGGCGAAGTTTTTGAATGAGGAAGAGAGGGAGGTTGCGAGAGCCAGAGGGGTCAGACAAGCTGGTGAAGCTACCCGCATCGGCAGCATCAACTTCAAGGAGTTTTTCACGGGTCTGGCAGATCTCAAGGGTTGGATCTTGGGGCTGATGTACTTCTCTTGCAATGTCGCCTTCTCCTCTCTCCCGGTCTTCCTGCCGACAAGTAAGTACTACGGATTACTCCAGACTGCATTCGATGCTAACATATGCCACAGTTCTGAAAGAGATGGGCTTCAGCAGCGTCAATGCCCAGGGGTTGACAGCTCCTCCATTCTTCCTCTCTTTCCTCACCGTCATCGTTACATGCTACATTGCCGACCGCACACAACAGCGTGGAATCATGGTCGCGTCACTCACTGCAATCGGTGGCATTGGATACGTAATCCTGGCTACATCGCACTCTGTTGGTGCTAGATACTTTGGTGTATTTCTGGCTGCGGCTGGCGTCTTCCCTGCAATTGGTAACATTCTACCGTGGGTGACCAACAACCAGGGTTCAGACACTCGAAGAGGAGCCGGAATCGTGCTCCTGAATCTGATCGGGCAATGCGGTCCTCTGCTGGGTACGCGAATGTACCCCACAAGCGAAGGGCCGTACTATGTCAAGGGACAGTCTGTGTGTGCGGCGTTCTTGTTCTTCTGCTGCTTTCTGGCGCTCACGTTGAGGACGTTGCTCGTCTGGGAGAATAAGAAGCTTGACCAGAAATATGGAACTGTTGCTCAGCAGAGATTAACCATGCAGGAGGCGGCTGCGAGAGGCGAGGGTAAGGATGAGGAGGTCGCTGTGGAGAATTATGGCCCGCTATTCAGATACGTACTGTAGTGACCTTCTCAAATACCCAGGGTATCAAGGCAGTCTAATAATGCTCTTTCACAAAACCATCCATTTTTGGAAGCAGCGAAGTTTTGCGGCCAGCTATAGGCAGCTTCCTTGAGACATACGAAACTGTTGCAGGGTGTTTGGGAACTCCAAAGCTTCGAGGTACCAAAAGTCTGGTCGCCATCTGTGTTACAATTGCGAGGCGCGATATGACGAGTTGCGCACCTCTTGAACAGGACTTCACATGCGACCAACAGCTTATCATGTTGCAGATGGACGTAAGAGAAAGTGGATCAGTAGCGGCAGAGCCTTGCGTTCGCGCTTGCCGTCTGTGCTGGCCCAACACGGAAAGCGCTCGCGTGCAGTCACTTGCTTTTGGCAGTCATGCTCACCGTGAGGAAGGATCGGTTCAAGAACGTGCCTTCCAGGTGCGAGACGAACCATCACAATGACTACAACAACCAACATGTTGCACCTAAACCATCACATTGAACGCACAGAATTCATCAACCCCGGCGCAAAACCATGGTTCCCGTGTGGGGACTTAGTGATAAGCCAAACCCAAATAAGCGAAGCGTCTGGTCCATGCATCGAGGCAATGCCGTCACAGGTTTCAATCGCGAAGAACTCCAGGCTGTTCTAAGAGACTTCTCCTTCTCACCACCTCGCGCTGCCAATTGCGCGCACCGTGCTTCACAATCTGACGTTGTAGCTGAAGAGTACCGTCAAGACCGTCTTCAGCCTCGTTCCTCTCTCTTCTCGTTCGCAATGGCGCCGGGTGACCCATCACGTCCGTCTGGGCCCACGCCACTGATTGACGTCTCTGGCGATGCGCAGAACTCGCAGCAGCACGTAGCTGGCTCGTCTTCTGCTATTGGGAAAAAGAAGAAGCACCGCGGTGGCAAGAAGAGACGCAACCGTCGCCAGTCCTTCGCTGCGACTGCAGACATGAGCCATGGCGACGGCAACGATGACCGTCCAACTCTCGAGGACATAGCCGGCCATGGCAACTCTCGCGGCAGCACAAGCTTCTATGGCCTTTCACGCAACCTCAGCAATACGAGTCTCGAGAGCGAGGCGTTGCTGGATCACCGCGACCACCAGCCTGCGAGGCCTCGCCGACAGAGCATACCCACTAGCTCTATGTACGCGCCGCGACTCAGCCAGCAGTTCAACAACCCCCCTAGTCGTCTTAATGTACCTTCGTCTTACGGCAAGTCGAGGCTCTCGGGCACTCTCGAGGTTGGCTATAGCGATCACAACGACGACGATGCGGACGACCGGACACCATTGATGATGGGCTCTCCTCGGGACAACAGAAAGGGGAACAGCTATGGTACAAGTGCGGGAGGCATGGCTCCCAAGAAGCGAAGGCCCAGTACTGGCAGTGGCAAGCAGCGACCTGCTATATTCGGTCATCATTCGCAATCCAACATCAATGAGGGTTACGACGTCAACAACCCGCCTTCTGTGCCTGCAAGTCCTGTCTTCGAGGCCAACCCTGGGCTCGACGATGTTGCGCTTCCTATTGACTTGGAACATTCCCCTGAGCCAGGCAGGTCTCGAGATGCCTTGATCGACATCGACGAGCCTACTGAAGGATCGAGCTCAGCCTCTCCTAAGCAAGGCGACTTCCACCGTCGCATGACCCAATCATTTGCCGCCGACGACGATGTCTGCTTCCCGCATGAGGGCATGTCTGAGCTGGGGCAGCAAGACTACCTCAACGACCCAACAGGAGAACCGACCAGTCGCCGCCGCCGCCGCCGTTGGCCTGATCTTGATGTGTTGGCATCTTGGTCACACGAAGAGAAAGAGCAGCGAACCATGGAGGGCATCCGTCTTCGCAAAGTTAGCGAGCCACTTATGGTTGATGGTCGGCTGCGTCCCCGACAGCGTCAATGGCACCGTGAGGCCGACGATGCACCATTCCGCTTTACCTACTTCAACGAGACATTCGACAACACCATTCACAGTCAGACTATCAGCGAACTGCTGCAACCGGGACAGTCCTTCAGAGATCTTTTCATCCCAGATCCTGTTGTTCTCGAAGACAGCAGCGATGACGACTCAGATGCTGAGGATCATCTGCGTGCAAACACAAATGGCACTTTCAGGACCACCACACGATCACCCTCGAATACGAACGACAAAACGTCTTCGGGCGAGCAAACGCGTACGAGTACCCCACGGCCTCAAACAGAAGCCTCCAAGGGCAAGGACGACGATCACCAGAAGCGCTATGGGCCACGACCAGCGTGGTGGCTCGATGTTATGTCGCCCACTGAGACTGAGATGAAGGTCATCTCGAAGACCTTCGGTATCCACCCACTGACGTCCGAAGACATCCTTATGCAGGAGCAACGCGAAAAGGTGGAGCTGTTCAAGCACTACTACTTTATCAACTACCGCACTTTTGAACAAGATGAGAACAGCGAGGATTACCTGGAGCCTGTCAACCTGTACATCGTCGTCTTCCGAGAAGGTGTGATCAGTTTCCACTTCTCCATGACACCACACCCTGCCAATGTACGCCGCCGTATTCGACAGTTGTCCGACTACCTGGTACTCTCGCCCGACTGGATTTCGTATGCCATGATTGACGACATCACCGACGCTTACGCACCTATGATACAAAGCATCGAGGAAGAAGTCGATGACATTGACGAAGCTATCCTCCGTCTCCACAACGCCGATGATGAAGACAGCTCGGATTCGGACGACTACGACGAGAAGCAGGGTAAGGAGAAGAGCGGGCGTGATATGCTTCGTCGTGTTGGCGAATGCAGAAAGAAAGTCATGAGCTTGTACCGTCTGCTCGGTAACAAGGCCGATGTCATCAAGGGCTTCGCGAAGCGCTGCAACGAGCACTGGGACATTGCGCCTCGCAATGAGATCGGAATGTACCTGGGCGATATTCAGGATCACATTGTTACCATGACGGGTAACCTAAGTCATTACGAGAAGTAAGTTTGCCCACCCGGCCAAGTTAGAGTCTTTGCTCACAGATTGCAGTCTTCTGTCTCGTGCGCACAGCAACTACCTCGCGCAGATCAACATCCGCATGAACGAGCGTCAGGAGCAAACGTCCGATATTCTCGGCAAGCTTACCGTCCTCGGTACTATTGTCCTGCCCATGAACGTCGTCACTGGTATTTGGGGTATGAATTGCATCGTTCCTGGCCAGGACGTTGATAACCTTAACTGGTTCTTCGGCATCACTGGGTGTCTCGTTGGCTTCGGACTGCTTTGCTATATGATAGCGAAGAGGGTTTACGGCATTGTCTGATCGGTTATAGAGGTTGCACGCTTGCCTTTGTGGTGCATGCGCGGCGCTGGTGGTCTTGTATATCGCGTCGCCGTCTTTTTGCGACATTTGGATCAAATTAGGTTTACAGTGCACATGTGGCACAAGGAAGCCTGGCGTTGTAGGTGGCCATATATACCTTGGGTGTTTACTCTATCTGTACAGAATGGTTTCATCACTACAAATGGCTATTACTTGTTGAACGTCCCTCTCACACTGCTTGTCCATGCATAGCAGTAGAAGCCTTGGAACTGGTCCAACTATACGTAACGAGATCAAACTAGATCCCTGGCAGTTCGGAGGGTTTACAGGTAATTACTTCGCTTGAGAACATTGTCGAGGTGAAGGTCAGTGATTGATTGGTTTAACGTCCTATCTGAGTGAAGGTCAGTGAGGAAGTATATAACATGACGTTTGTCTCCAAGTCCGTGCGCGTACCTCGGTCCTTGACCAACCGATCGCTTCAAAGTCCACCACGCACCACGCGCCAACCTCGACCATGACAACAGTGGCAGACGACAGCACAGCAGCGAACTTCCGCTTCAAACGCCGCAAGGCTACACACACAAAGCGGGCACGCATAGACGACGACATCCCAAGCAAACCCAACAATCAAACCCCCGACACTGCAACAGCACACGATGCGCCGGACGCCGTACCAGATGAGGAAGAGCCGGTGCCAAACCTGAAGGAGATCCTACGCAATCGCAAGCGGCCCCGCGACCGCCTCAAGGATGCGACACGGAAACCAGGGCCTTCTCAGACTGAGCTCGTGCAGGCGGAAGCACCGCGGCCAGATCAGTATACAAGCCGATTCGTAGCACAGACCGGACAGGTGGTGGACAGCAGCGACCAGCAGATGTGAGTGAGCCAACTACTTCCCAATCTCGGCTGCACGGCTATATGTTAGTGGTAAGTGGTGATGAGCACAGGCTAATCCATCAGGACGGTGTATGTAGAAGCCCGCTTGGCTGAACAGAACTATCGCCAGTACGGCTGGCCCATACCCAAACATCTCCACTTGACCGTCGCCGCAATCGCGCCGGACCTCAAGCACACCTTCTCGAACCCTGTCCAGGCAACAGCAGCCAGCAGCGCCGTGGACGACGGCACCGAACACAGCAGTCGAGTAGCTGCAGGACAGGGGAAACTGGAGGAAGTAGACCTAGGTTCCGACGCCTTACGCACACACAAAGACTGGAGACGCTCGGAAGGCGATGCGCCAGCGCCAGCGCCGAAAGTCCGGCTAGGCAGGGACGGCAAACCTTACCGCGGCCGCAAGCGCCGAAACAGCGACGACATCCGAAGAGACCAGATGGTCGAAGCCGTCCTGCGCGAAGCAAAACGTACCCCTCTCCCCCCTTCACTCCTTCTCCATACCATCCCTCACTAACAGCTCGTAGTCGAGTTCTTTGACGAAGCACTGCCCGCCCCGCGCTACGCCGGCACCGACGACGACATGCTCGAGCGCTTCCGCACCGAGTATTTCGAATCCATCGAGGAGCGGCAGGCGCGCAAGCCTGCCATGCCACCCAACGCAAAGGATCAGCCCAAGGGGCCGAAGTTGGGCGGGAGCAGGAGTGCGAGGGCGGCTATGCGGGAGCGGGAAGAGGCTGCGGCCAAGGGGAACAAGAGGTAGAGTGCGTTATGTGGATTTCGCTTTGCTTTTGTGCTTGTTGCTGTTCCTTGGAGGTCATTGTACGAGTCGTACGAGATGTTGGACTGTGAGTGGGTATTAACGATGTGGACAGTGGGACAAGGGTCAACAATGGGAGGGTGCTGGAGCGGTGGGAGTGGAGGACTATGCAGGTTCAGGATTCGGCGTGGTATAACAAGTGAGAGATGGGCATTGCCTCTCGATGTAGGGTGCAGTTATCGGTCACACGGTGGACTCGAGTGAAACAGCAGTGGTTCGAGAACTAAGAAGACTTCCAGGGTTCGCCAGAACTGCTCGCCGGAAGTGGGAATGTCTGATCTTTTCGATCACTCGTCTCTTGTACTGTGGGCATACGCTATGCAAAGCCGCATACCCAATAAACAGGCTCAATCAACGACTGCCGCATCGTACACCCGTCGGTTGCTCTGCGCTGGAGCTCGAAGTAACCATCATTGAGCACAGGCTGAACATGAAGCGTTGACTTGAAGGAAATGGTATTGAGTAATCTACAGAGCCATTGAGCGATCAGCCACCTGGTGCAATGACTTCAGATCCCGAGAAAAGAGACAAGCACACATGTCTACACGCTCAGTTAAAGAGCACCATCCTTCCTCAAAGTCTCGTTGCCCCAGAACTCGCCATTCAGCGTTGTCAAACCGCCAGCCGGCTCACAGCTCTTCCTTCCGCTCAAGGGACCGGGAGATGGGACCTTGACGCCTCCAGCCGCGTATCCTCGGCCCTGCGAGTTGAGCGCAGCCTCGCCCTTGCTGCCCTGGTCCGCGCCGCTTCCGCTGGCAAGACCGGGACCGCCGGGCTGTGCACCGGTGGTCTCGGTAGCGTGCTTGAGGGCGTTGAGCAGCGATTGAGTGGTCTCGTAGGTCAGGTCCTCGTAGAAGTCGTCATTGATCTGGATCATGGGGGCGTTTGCGCAGGCGCCAAGGCATTCGACCTCTGTCATGGTGAAAAGGCCATCCTTGCTGGTCTGGCCATGGTGGATGCCCAGGGTGTCCTCGCAGGCCTTCATGACGGAGTCGCTGTTTCGGAGCATGCAGGGAGTCTGATCATGTCAGTTGATGCCTTGGAACCCGATTCCGTTCGTTCTTACCGTTGTGCAGACCTGGACGTGGTACTTGCCCACAGGGGTCCTGTTGTACATGGTGTAGAAGGTCGCAACCTCGTATACACGCATAGGAGGCATCTCCAATATCCGCGCAACCTCGTTCATGACGCTGATGCTGGTGAATCCGTGCTGTCGCTGTCCGAGATCGAGAAGGGGCATGACGGCGGCCTTCTTGTAGTTGGAGGGGTATCGCGAGACAATCTCCTTGATGAGCTGCTCATTCTGTTCGGTGAACTTGAAGGGAATCGACGGGTTGTTCTCTGGTGTGTCGCGGTGCTGCAAGCCGTGTTAGCAGTGCAATTGACGTCTGGAGCTCGTTCAAAGTAGGTACGTACAATCATGAGGTTGTCGCTTCGCGCAGGTCGGGAAACGCTGAAAGCGCGCCATTGGGGGCGCTGAACACGCAGGGCACGCGAGGTGCTGCGGCAGGCGAATGGTACCAGTTTCGAGGCCATCGTGGAGTGTGCGGGTTGGACTGGGGGCGACAGCGGCTTCGTGATGTCGACGATCCGCAACTTCTCGGTAGCAGCAACTTGATGTCTTGGCATCGTCCGTAATCATCCATCCCTGGCCGCGTGATTGGTCAAGCGGCCTTTGGCTACCTCTCTCTCCGACTTCAACCCTCGCAAAGTCCACTACATTGTGTCAAGGGGTGGTGCATTAGTCAACAATACTACTTCTTTCGAACATGGGATTCTACCACCGACAATAATCTCTAGAGCAATAATTTCTAGAGCGGACAGCGGTCGAGGTCTGCGCTTGAAGGCTACCATGCCTGCACGCCCACTGTCACCACCTGGTGGACAGCAGTGCCATTGTATTTCTTCAACATCGGTTTTCAGCCTTTCGCGTGCAGATGCGGCTTACTTTGCGATGGCACTACCAGGCTCTCACTCTCTCAGAGTATCTGTGGCCCTGATATAGCCACGATGCACTGCCAGACACGATGTTCGCAGCAGCGCACCCACGTTCGGCCTCGAAGCAGAGGCGAACCGCAAGGACCCACGTGACGACCACCCACTGAGGCGGTCAGAGACACAATGTTGGCAGCGGGGTATCCGCAGCCCTCTCTTCTCAGCGTTCCATGTCGATTCCAGAACCTCGATTGGCGCTTGCGCCTCACTTTTGTGGAGCAAGGCGAACAACCAACTATTCACACGTTTGTATTGCTGTCAATGCATGCAACTAACAGTGTCGACATGCAAAACACTAACGCGAATACATTCATGTGCTCCACTTCTCAGGTGGGAAGTCACATGGACAACGGGGCTCCATATAATCTGCTACTGCTACAACCGTGCAACAAGCACTAAACCTCCTCCTTGAGCGCACGACTAGCTCGTACTTTTCGAGATCCCCAACATGTGTAAGTTTACCTATACATATCGCGAATGTACCCACCGACACCAGGATCACGTCGACACAAGCTCATGCAGATACTTCAAGCAAAGGGGCGTACATTGCGACCCCGACAGTCTGAAGCACAAAGAACGAGGGACAATCGTAATTACTAAAAAGAAGAATGGACCATGTGACATGTGTATCCGGCAAGCTCAGAAGAAGAGGACAGAGAAGGAGGAGATTGCGGCGCTATTGAGAGAGCAGGAAGAAGCTGCGAAGGCGAACCAGGCTGAGGCCGAGACCTATAGAGTACAGCAGGCTGCCTGGGAAGATGAGCAGAGGAAAGAGAGGGGCTTGAAGCTAGCACGTCAGGTCCAAGAGGAGTTGGACAGAGAAAAGGCTGAACAGCTGCAACAGGAGGAGAATGAGCGAGCGAAGCAGGAAGAAAAGGCCAAACGCGATCAACAGGCTGAGCAGGAACGCATACAGCGCGGGAATGAGAAAGCCCGCAAAGCGAGACTCGATGCAGCGGAAGCCAGGCACAAAGCTGCTGAAGAGAAAGAGAAACGTGAAAAAGAAGAACAGGCTGAGGAAGATCGAGCAGAAGCGCGGCGACAGAAAGAGATGGCTGACCTTCAGGAGAAGCTGGCAAGGGAGGAAGAGGATGAGCGTGAGCGTAAGCGGCAAGAGAAGGTAAAGAAGGACGCTGCGAGCAAAGACGCCAAGCATCAGGAGGCGCTGAGACAATTGAAAGAGGAGGCCGACCGTAGGCGTAAGCAACAGGCAGAAGAAGATGAAGCTGAACGCCTTCGAGAGGAGCAACTCGAGAAGGAAAGGAAGGAACAGCAGGCTGCCGACGAACAGAAGAAACGTGACGAAGAAGCGGAACTCGCACGTCGACGTAAAGAGATAAGTGATCGCAATGAGGCACTGAGGAAAGCAGCGCAGGAAGCAGAGAAGCGTGAACGGGACGCCGAGCATGCAAAGAAGATTGCGCAAGCAAAAGCAGATGTTGAGGCTCAAGAAAGGGAGATGGAGGAATTGCAGCGCAAGTTAGCGCAACGAAGAGTTGTGTCTGAAACCGAGGCGACCTCTCCGCCGTCCACGGAGCCAGCAACTCCCACTCCCAAGCCGATATGTCCCACACCCAAGCCCCCTGTAAACTACGGCGAAATCATAGGTCACCATGGAACCCAAGAAATTGGATACGGCATGATCGGTAACCGGCGTATACCTCTCCACGAATCCCAGAAGAAATCCGAACAACCAAAGCCTCCAATTTCACCACCCGCCTCCAAGCAAGCACTTACTCCAATGGCTCGCCTGGGAGGACCGGTCCTTTCAAGCCCAAATGACTACAAGATCCAACCACCCAGCATCGCCGCCACACCATCTACACCAACGCCAGATTGGAGGAAGAACATGCGCCCAAGAGCAGGATCGAGGAGTATACCTGCGTCCGAGGCGGCAAGTCCAACCTCCGAACTAGCAGCGCGACTAGAGAAGCGACGGGCCTGGGAGGCTGAACAGGAGATATTAGAGGCAGAGAAAGCAAAGACGAGCCAAGAAAAGAGCGAACCAGGCTGGGAGATGGTGGACAAGACAACGGCTCCTGTCTCCACTCCCTCGAACCCTGCACCCCCTCTCCCTCCGCCCACGATGACGAAACCTTCCTCCCCTCCTCCAATAAAGCCGGCATGTCCTGCAGCAACGATAACGAAGCCTACCTCGCCACCACCTCCCCCGACCAAGACAAAACCCAAGCCACCGCCACCAGTCAAGCCGAAGCGCATCGCTAGCGCCTCCTCGCCTTCCACAACCCCCGTTCCCATCCCTATCCCCACCCCTCCCCCGATGCCCTCCCTACCAGCACGGACCCGTGTGGACTCAGCGGCCGCACCATCCGCAATGACAAGTAAAGAGGGTGAGGATGAGGATGAGGATGAGGATGAGGATGACGAGGGAGCATGTAGTGAGCAGGATAGGAGTGCGATGCGGACACAACGGCTGGACGACAAGTATGGAAAGCAGAGGAGGAGTGGGTGGAGAGGGAGAGGGGAGTGAAGTGGCATGAGGTGGATGTGTGATGTCGCAGGGGTTGGTAGTGGCATCAAGCTTTTATTTATGTTTAGATGTCTGAAGTCTGTATGTATATCTTGTACCTTTCAAAGGCTCTGCCGTACATCACTGTAGTGGTCTGAGTAGCCTGATGTATATGTGTTGTGTACCTGGCACCTGCGTTTGCTGACAGCCCTTTCTGCCGCATCAACATTTCAACTACTGCATACTTTTCTTTGCCAAAGCATGTGAATGTGACGGTCAGGAGACGTAGTACTCCCGCTGCAACGCCTCAGCAACGTACAGAACATCATGATCTGGGAACAGCTTGTCCTGTGCATCGTCTTCGAGATTGTCCAGGCACTCTGTGTAGGTCTTGCACTGTCGTGACTTAGTCAACACCCCAATGACTGCCTCCTGGGTGGAACATACCACGTGTGGATCGTACTCGGCGTACTTCAGAAACGCAGCGACCTTCCTCTTGAAATCGAGACTCGTCTCATTGAGGTTCGGATCGAACTTGCGTGCAAAGCCGCCCGCGTACCTATTCCCGTCAACACGTGTGCAATCCCTCGAGTGGAGTGAACGACTCACCCTCGAAGCTTCGCGCTGCTGTTCTCCCGCTTCATGACGTCCACCATCAGCCTAGCACTCACAGCATGATCCGCATGGTCATCCCTCCTATCCTCCTCATCCGGCACCCCAGTCTTATCGTCCAGCACACGAACCTCGGTGGCACCACTCTCCCTCAATATCCCCGCGAGCAGATCCTTGAGTGAATCGAGCGTGTACGTCGTGTTCCCGTCCGTAGTCGTGATCCTCTTGATATCGCCCTCGTACAACTTCCTCAGTGACTCGCCCTCATGCACACCATACCCGGAGCCAGCGGGCCCACCATCCGGCAGGCGCAGATAAACAATCTGCATATTGTCTGCCTCGTGATGCTTGCTCACCCGCACATCCGCGTCGCCGACTCGGACTGTGTTCGCCAACCATGTCTGGTTCCCCATCTCTGCACCGGTCATCCACGAGTACGCGGCTTCAACGCCTTGTTCCAGAGAGTGAGATTGGTTGGCCCCAAGGCCGCGGTCGCCAGACGTGAAGAGGACGGTGATGACGCATTTGTAGACGTACAGGTCGTGGAAGAGATCCGGGTTCTGGTAGAGGAGGGTGTCGGCTGGGTGCGCGGCGAAGCAGAGTGTGCCACTGCGTTAGTTAAGTAAGATGAGGGTACAAAGAAGCTGAGTACCTCCTACCCTGTGCAACTGGACATGTTGGAGGGCGTGGGGGTGGCTGGAGCACCCCTGGCTAAGGCGAAGAGCAAGGAGAGGGAAGTAACGAGGGAGTGGAGTGAGTGCATGATGGGAATGCAAGACGAGTGCAGCAGCAGCGAGAGTGGTTGTGGGAGGTGAGTGAGTGAGGTGTGTCGCAGAGAGCAATCAAGCGTTTGTGGCGAGTGAGACTTGATGCAGGAAGGAGACGCCACGAGGGTAGTGAGGGAAAGAGCAACTTCGGCCACAGTGGTCTCCTACTTCAACCCCCACCCTGGAGGTATTCAGACTACTCAGATCCGCCAGCCTACTTCCGATACCTCCCAACAATCTTCCTCCTCTTCTCAAATACATCCCCCGCCGCACTCCCGCTCCCCCTCGGCCCATCCTCGACCGGCCTCTTCCTGCTCTTCTCGAGACTCCCCTGTCCACTCCCGCCCTTCTTCTGCGTGAGCCTCTCGATCCTGTCAATGCCCGCGCCCAACCCTCTCCACTCCTCGCCACCAAAACCACCGGTCCTGCCTCTATCCGCCTTCCTCTGCTCCTTCTTACTCTTGGGCGCCAGGCGCGTGAAGTTGCTCTCCTCGTACTCGCGCCTCTCGTTCTCTTCCCGCCGCTCCTTTTCGGATTTCGTGTGTCGTCCGCCGTGCGTGATGGTGCTGCCGATTGAGGGCTCCGCGATGGGCGCAGAGGAGAGTTCGGTCGCGATGAACTCGTCAAGGGTGGAGGATTTGTTGGGGCGGCGGTCGCGGCGCTCGGCGCGGCCTTCGGTTGTGGGCATGGCCATGGGTGTGATCCTGGGTGGGCGGTAGATGCCGTCCTTTGCGGACTCACGGTCGCGTGCGGACGGCTCTTCTGGCTTTTCACGGAGAACAGCGGCTTTGTTGGGTGCGTAGGACATCTCGTCTTCCGAGTCGGCGGTCTGGTCTGAGGCGGCGGATTCGGCGTCGCTCTCGTCGGAGCCGGATCCTGTGTCGTTTCTGGACTTTCTCGCTCTCGGCTTTGCGGTCGCTTGCGCGGTGCGGCGGGCTGCGTCGTCTGCGCTGCGGATGATCTTGTCGATGTTGTACTTCAGCCGGTTCTCGAGTGGTCGCACGCCCTTTTCGAGGTAGATTCGGAGCTCGACAAGCTTCTGCACGACCTCATCTTGCGGGTGGAGTTGGTCGCTTTCGCCAGATGACCGTGCCCGCAGTTTGAGGAGTATGAGGAAGACGAGGTTCTGGAGGTAGGAGAGCAAGAGCTCGTTCTTGACGTCGAGCAGCGAAATGCCTTCTTTCGGCGGTAGAATGCCGTCCTGGGGCATGGCCTCGGTGGCAGACTGTATGGAAGTCGTGAGTGTCGCAAGGAGCGACTCTAGGGAGTTGTCGACCGCCATGGTATTACGGAATCCGTGGAGTTGTCGTTGTCGTTTTCGTTATCGCGTGTCGCGTGTCGCGTGTCGCATTCGAGCTGTCAAGAAATTTTTGGAGTTTCCCTATCGATAGGGATCGCGCTACTTTTGCCGCTAGTAGCGTCACCCTTCAGCAACCACACCCCGGCCTTGACGGCTTCGGACGTCCCCAGAGTTGAGCAGAGTTGAGCAGAGTTGAGCAGAGTTGAGCAGAGTTGAGCAAAGTTGAGCAGAGTTAAGCCAATTTGAGCAAATACGCTCCCGGGGAAGATGGTCAGCTACCCTGCATTCAATCCGCCCCACGATCAAAGGTTTCAATGGACTGCACTCATGACATGGCGACGCAAGAAAAGATATGTATTCAACCCTTAGGGGAAGGGCATCTCCCGTGCGTTCAACCACGCTTTGTGCCCAACCAGAACGCCGATATATGCAGTCAAAACGCAACTCACATCCCAAAATAATGCGCTTTACGCCAGTGTAAAGATGCAGCCACACTAATCCAAGTCCTCCGGCCTCTTGACCGGGCTGGCTCTTGCTGGAGACTCCACGCCTGCCGGTCCACTGACACCTGGTGCAAGCTGCAAGCTAGCCCTGATGCCCCTGTTCACGCTCACTGACGGGCTGCTGCCGCCGCGGTCTGGGTCAGCGGTGTTGACGGGCGCGTACTCTTCCTGGCCATCCAAGTGTGCTTTGAGCAGATGCTCCTCCCTCATCTTCTTGATCTTCATGTAGTTGTACAGCGCGATGCTGCCGATAGTGACGATCAGGCCTGTGAGGTTGATGGGCGTGAGCGGGTCGTTGAAGACGAGGTTTGCCGTGGTGATGGTTACGACCTCCTTGAAGATGCCGCAGATACTGAGTGTGACGACCGAGGTTCGCTTCAGCAGAGCAAATTCAGACGATGTCATCAGGAAGGCGAGACAGCCGGGGAAAATAAGGATGCCGACGCCAAGGGCTGTGCCTTCCTGGTCGAAGAGACGGGCAAGACCTTCCCGTAGAGCACCGAACCCCTCCACGGGAACGGCGAGAACGAATATGCTGATGAACATGACGGGCGCGAGGAAAAATATCGAGGAGAATGGGTTTGCGGTTGCAGGGTTACGGAGGAGGAGGATTTGGGTGAGGGACCAGCGGAAGCCAGAAGAGCAGGCCGAAGCCATGACGAGAATGAAGCCTAGGGCGTGGAAAGCGGTCTCGCCGGCGACCATCATGACGACGCCGACGGTCATGATTGCGATGATAAGCACAAGGCGCCATGAGGGCTGCTCGAGGCGGAAGAGGAAGGCGAAGATGAGCACGAAACCGAGTGCAGACGACTTGCACATTGCTGCTGCTGTTAGCTGCATTCAAAGATGCGACATCGATCACTTACTGAAGAAGGTCAGGGAGATAAACTTTAGACTCGTGTTGCCCAGGCCAATGTCCATGCCAGTCGCTGCACCACAGGGTCCTATCCGCGAAAAGTAGAACCACTTGGTCATGAGCGGCTTCTTGGGGTCTACTGGCTCCGCACGCGCGCCCGTCGCGTGGAGGTTGAGAGAGTCGTGTCGAGGTCGAAGGGAGGGCACCAGGAACAGTACGAGAGAGGCTAGCGAGAACTGCACCAGCATGTGCAGACACGTCGTGAACAGTGGGAAAGGAAAGATGTTTTGCGTTGCGCCGCCGCCCTTGTCGACCTTGAACATCCACTTGTTGTAGACGGATATCGATATCGAGAACAGGTACCTGCGGGCATGTTAGCAGCGACCCCTTGCAAAGCCAGGGTGGTCATCGTTACCACAGGCATATGAGGACGGCATTGACGAGCATCGAGCGGTACAGGCTCTGGTCGGCGAGCGCCTTCTCCTCCTTGGTGTACGCGGGGCCTGCATCGGGCACTATGCGGTTGTCGAGCAGCGTGTTCCTCCGCTTCCGCTTTGCGTTCTTGCGGCGCACCTTCTTCGTCAGCCCCGTCTCCTCGTCGTCGTCCAGCCCGTCGGCGCTCATGTCGTCGAGCTGGAAGTCGGTGCTGTCGCTGCGCGATCCACTGTCCGACGCGTTCCCCGAGCTGTCCTCCCCTTCCTCGGCAATGTGGTCGTCCCGCGGCGTCTTGCTCCTGCGCTTGCGCTCCTTCGTGCTCGTGGCGGCGGCGGCGGCGCCAGTGATCGAGGAGGATCGCCGTCTCGTCGACTGCTCCATGCCCCCAAACGTCGCACCCGTCGGCGTGGGCGGGTGGATGAGCTTCGCTACGTCCGCCGGGCCTCGCTTAGCAGCAGTAGTCTTGGTGGATGTTCGGCGAGGTGCGTGGTGGTGGTGGTGGAGGTCGTCGTCGTCGTCGTCGTCGTCGCCGCTGCTGAGGTCGGAGAGGCTGCTGGTCGAGGGAGGGTTCGAGAATGTGCGCAGCGGGAACTCATCGCCCGGGTGCAGCAACGTGTCAGACGGCGGTCTCGAAGCGGTGTCGTCGAGCCAGCGTGCTACGGCGGAGTCTGAAGTCATGTTTACCCCCGGCCTCGCGCCTGATTCGTCTAGTCCACTTGGCGATCAGATGAGCTGGGCCCGCGGAGAGTGCGGAGCTAGCATCAGGGGCTGGCGGGAGCATGCGCTGGCGATGATGTCGACGGAGCGCTGCTGCAGGTACAATGGCTGCAGACCTTGGAAGTGCGAAGCTCGCAGCGACGGGCGGCAGATCCTCTGAGATTCGGATCAAGGCTGTAACACTTCTGGCCTCGACCAGGGTACGGGCACGCTGGCAGTGAAACGCGCCCAATCGTCCAATGGGCAGCCCACGGGTCGCGTGCTCGTAATGAGCGGGGCAGCGTGCTGTGGCTGCTGTGGCTACGATAGCAGCACCTGGACCTGTCAGCGATGATGAGATGCATGTGGACACAGACACATGTAGCACCGCGAGTCTCATGATAGCACCGCGAGTCTCATGATAGCTGTTGAAGCTCGTGAATCAACGATCGTGTACTCAACAGTCATTCTTTGTATCTAGGATTGTACCTGATATTACATATCGATAGATGCGCCATAATGTCGACGCCAACGGGTATGCTTGTGGGATTTCCTCCGCATCCAAAACCCCCAATCAACGCCGTCCCATGCACATCAGTCCCTACAAATGAAAGAGGCCAAGACCATGCTTATGCTGCTGCAGGCGGTGCAACGGGCTGGCTCGGTAGTTGCTCAATCTGCCGTATCAAGAAGCTCTTCTCGTCTATGAACTGCTCGTCTTCCGTGCGGTCGTCGAGGAAGTTGGGCAGGAAGCGTAGCAGCTTCTCGCGGTTGCTGATCAATATTCGCTGCACGGCCATGGACTTGTTCGGGTTCGCGACAAAGACCTGGGGTGTTAGCATTGTGTCCTGGTAGCTACATGGACTGGGACGTACCTTGAACACATGGAACCCCTCGTAGTTGATCATCCGCCTGTCGTCCCGCAACAGCTTCATGATGATCTTGAGATGCTCGCCAGAGTCCACGTACTGCGTCATTACGCTGTAGTTTGCTCGATCAAGCAGAATCTCGCCCAGCAACTTGATAGATTGCCGCTTGGTTACGTAGCTTTCCGACGATATCAGCATGTTGTTGTATTTCGAGAAGAACATCTCAAAGTTCGTCTGTAGAAATGTGGCGACGAGTGGCTTGTGTTTGGTAAGGATTTCCTGTGGTCGTCAGTCATGCAACCCAGACGTCTGAGGGATACCCTTACTCTGAATGTATTGAATGCGTCCGCGCTGAGCTCAAATGCACCTTTGTCTATCCAGTCGAAGAATCTCCAAAATATGCCATTGCCGGACGCAGGTATGTCTGGATTGACATTGGCTAGATCCAATTGCTTCCCGTCCTCGTCGCCCTCGTCGTACAACAGCAATGCAGCAATTGCGTCGTATCTCAGAGCCTCGCGCAATACTCCTCCACATGGCATGGCGCTTTCCCGTCTGTCGTAACCTCTGCATAACGCTATTATGATATCTGGGCGGAATTGTACGATGTGGTGTAGCACTTGAGGGTCGGTTTGGCCGGCGGGCTTGTAGCGGAAGGCGGACGAGAAGACGACTTGTGCATCTTTGCGCGATTCGAACGGCAGTTTGTGTATGTTTATTGCTAGTATGTAGAGCAGGTCGTCGCTCAAAATCGCCGAGAGGAGCTGGAATACGAGTTCGGGATTGACTTCTGTATCTGTACAGTCGTTAGCGTTCCTTGTTGGCGTCAGAGAGTCCGCATGTGTGAAGCGTGGCTTAAGATATATAGGAAACGTGAGTAGTACCAGGCGTACCCTGAAGCCTCAACTTCATCTGCTGCAGGTCCCGAGCAAGCTCCTCTTCCAGCTAGCAATCGTCAGCAACGTTGGGCTCTTCGACTGCGGGGTACATTCACACCTTTGCATTGGGCTTGTCCTCCTGGCTAAGGCGGACTGTGAGGTCCTTGGTCGACCGTGTGAGCTCAGCATTGCTCTTCTGCTTGTTCCGGAATAAGAATGCCATATTGAGGGGAGGTCCAGTACGGAGGGGTGATATTCCAGAACGGGGGGAGGGAGGAGGGCTGTGGGCGCCAGACAGCTGCTATCTGGATGGCAAGAACATGCAGACGGTTCTGAGTTTGTTATGCCCGCGAAGGGGTGTTGTGGCGGTCGTTACAGGGGTAGTATGCAGTTTGTTGTTGCGCTGCTACTATGACGAAGTTCCAGCCCTACTGGCATACGTTGGGAAGGTGAAACCCTGCATAACTAGCGCTGGCATCCTTGCCCATCACCCGCTGCCACATGGAACCACATCCCACAAGATCACATTACAGAAGTTTACATGAGGAACATGAGTCAGTGTGTGGTGATTTGCTATTTGTGTATCTTTTCCGTCAAGGGTGAATCTATGTCTATGTACGTATTTATCTCTTCCGTATTATAATATTTCCTCCGTCACGCGAGCGCGATATCTCGCTCTAGTCGCGAAAGTATGCATGGTCGAGGACCTGTTCTAGTGAGCTTGAAATTCTGTGTGCTTTTTGCGGTTCTGCTTACCTTCAATGCTGTCATGCGTGCTCCGCTCTCGTACCGAACGAGTTCTGATACAAGCTCCTGCCCCTCTTCAGATACCCGTGGTAGCAGCTTACCCCAATGCTCCTCAGGATACTCGTAGAACTGCACTTTACCCCAGTCTGGGAACTTCGCGGCCTCCTAGTTGGCATTAGTCACTTCCTTTCTAGGGAGATTTCAGCACTTACGGGCCAGCGAGTCAATGTGGGCGTTCCCAGCTTCTTAAATATGCTCTGCAGCAACGCTAGGTCGCTTCCCAACTCTCCAGAGTCGAACAAAGTCGTGTGATCAGGATCCAGTATTTCGGCAACGGTACAGCCAGCCGCCCACAGGTCGAGACTGCAGTCGTATGCTTTGTTGCCAAACAGCAGCTCTGGTGGTCTGTAGCATGTTGTGCCTACATCTGTGATCTTTGCATCCGGCGCTTCGGAGCTCGGAGTGTCTGGCGCCCAGGCGATGCCAAAATCCGCAAGATAGGCTGGCCCATCGAGTGACTTTAGCAATATATTCGAAGGCTTGATGTCGCGGTGGATAATGCCGTGTTCGTGAATAAACGCGAGAGCAGAGAAAAGATCTTTCAGCCAGATCTTTATTTGTGTCTTTGCAAATTTTCCTTCTCTTAGTACAACACCCAAGTCCAGTGGCATGAATGGGAAGACCAGAACAAACCGACTGCCGTCCTCTCGGAAGGCGTCAATCAGTGGGATAACGTTGGGACATGCTGCCTTCTTCAAGATCTCGGCTTCGCGTCTCGAGTCGTGCGGCGGCTCCATCATCGATGGCGAGGTGATCTTGAGTGCAACAAATTTGGCCTTCGATGGTGCGTCTGTCGGAAAGTATCCATCATCATTCAAGGCAGGTGCCTTGTAGATGGCAGAAAAAAGACCTTCTCGGTAGTAGAGAGCATTCTGATACATGCCCACTGAGATTGCGCCAGGAGTGGGTACGTATTTCGTGTCCTGTCATTTGTCAGTTAAGATTGTAGTGATTACGTATGGGGTGTGTGGATGTTACCTCTGGAGTCGGGAACTGAAGGAACCGTGGAGGATAACTCGCAACTTTCTCGTCTATTGAACTTTGATATTCGTCCTAAAGCCTCGTTACTAACCAGCCGCCGAATAACGGTGTAGTTCTCGTACGATTGAGCAGACTTCGTCGTATATCCTGGTCTCGGCTACGATGGCTTCCTTGTGCGCATCATTTGCTGGTAGCAAAGGATTCGAAGCATGACAGGCGTCTATTCTGCGAAAGATTAGCTTGATGCAGGCCAGCATTGCAAACAAGTGATAAGAGAAAGTACACTGAAGTTTCGAGGGAGTTTATACACGGTTCGTAAGCACAACATGGTCCAGATCTCGATCAAGCTGCGTAACCTAGAGTTAGACAACGCTCGTTCCTGGCGCCGCCCGAGCAGACCGAGACACCAGGAAAATGAGGCGTTCAAGAGTCGTCTCTTGGGCAACAACAGCTTTTCTTGAGTCGTGATTTCGATATCGTATGAAAGCAGTAGTCCTTAACGAGGTGCTCCCTGTGCCAGGGTTCAGGGGTCTGTACATGGATGTGATAGTACTTGCATTTTCGTAACAGCACGCATGCGATCCGCAAAGCCAAAGCGTGCACGCCAGTCTTGAGAAGCCATTCGGACTGAAGAAGGAGTGAAGACTGCTGTTTTGTTTTCAGATTCACGAAGAGGCGGTCAGTGGAGTGAAGAAGGTCGAATTTGCCGAAATATCTAACGGCCCAAAGCAGCAGGGTCCACCAGCTTGGATTGACAGGTACCAGCGCATCTGTCTGCATTTCCCTGGCGGCCGCCCTATCCACGTCGACATCGCTCTCTCGCTGGGTTTGACCCCGCTTATAGTCTTTGGATCCTCGCTGGGGTACAACACGTTTATTATTTGTTTCCAAGGTTACGTCAATCCCGGCAAGCCCGCAGTCCTAGCCGCATCGCGTTACCCTCGAGCCCCAACCTCATTACGTACCGTCGAGGGAGCTCTCACGACACTCCACGAGCTTCCTGGAGCTGTATTCTTAGGCGGAATCATTGAGGTGTCCGCTTGTGACTGTGCGCGCATCCCCGCAGTTGCCATGGAGCTCCAGCGCAAAGAGTACCCAGCAGTGCTGGTGAGCTGCCATCACGCCCTCCCACCAGTGTCCCTTGTCGACTCACGCAATGTGTAGCAAGCCCTCTCGCCCGCGCAAGCCGTCGACGTCCTCAGTGGGCGCATGAGGCATGTGAACCAATTGAACACGCAGATCGCCGACTGGCTGCAGGTGCGTGAATCTCGGTAGACTCGCATCATGCCACGGTGCTCACCAATGCGCAGGAGCGGCGTCGCGTCGAAGAACAGTATGCCCAGGGACTGCGGAAGCTGGCGAACAGGCATCCACCGGACGATGCATCAGAATTGGGGTATGCGCGTGTACAAGATCATTCTGGGCGCATTGACTGACGCCCACCAGCATCTTCTCCGTGCCATGGCAGAAACTCGTGAGCGCAACCGGCGCCGTTGCCGAATCTCATGAGCGCCTTGCACGCAAGATTGAATCTGACGTCGAGCGACCTCTGCGCGAGTTTTATGCAAACGACCGAGAAGTACAGGCCATGGGCAACATGTCTGGGAACTTGGCCGCAATGGCGAAAGACGTCGACGCCGCGCGAAAGAAGTCAGAGAAACTCAGGGCCAAGGGCGCAAAAGCGAAACCTTCTGAGGTCGGCGAGGCAGCGCAAGAGGAGCAAAACGCCGAGCTCCAATGGGACTCGCAGGCACCATTCGTTTATGAGAAGCTGCAGGCAGTAGATGAGAGCCGACTCAACCACCTGCGGGATGCCCTTACACAATTCCAGACGCATGAGGTTGATCAAGTGGAGCGAAGCAGGGTTACGGCAGAGGAGACTCTCAACGTATTGCTGAACATAGAGACGGCAGACGAGATACAGACGTGGTCCTTGAGACTGCGAAGTGGAGACATCCCGCAGCCAAGTCGCAAGATGAGCATCGCCCCACCGGCGTCTCCAGCCAGGAATCTAGCGCCACCTCCAGTGCCATCAGCAGCTGGTCCTTCAGACGATGCTCGAAGCCAGAAGAGCGGTTCTAGTATGAACATATTTTAACCTTGAAGTGCCAACACTGACCAGGAACAGCTCAAGAAAAGCACAGCTCCAACCCTTTGAAGCGATTTGGTACCGTACTTGGGCGTCGAAGACAAAGTGCTCACCCATATGGCCGCGCATCTTCACCCGAACAGAAGTCATCCTCGAACCTCGGCTCAGCATTTGGATTTGGGAAGGGCAAGAACAAGGACAAGGATGTGCCCCCTCCCTCCACCGCAGACCGACCACGCTCACCCCTGAGGCGCCTTTCATCGAGACGCGAATCGGAAAGAGCACCATCGCCAGTACACCCTCCGCCTTCGAGAGACGTAGATGAGCCGAATGGATTCGGCACCACAGCCTCGAACGAAGTTGAGACGAACGCAGCCCCAGTCAATGGAGCTACGCAAGACTCGATACCAGAACTGAAAGAATCCCTGGCCCCTCCACCTACCACCGAACCTAAAGCGGAGCCTGAAAAAGATGCTGAAGGTTTCTCCGTGCCGCCGTCCACCCTCGACGCAATTACAGAAGCCGAGCGTGAGGCCGGATTGTAAGGAATTCCTTTATAGCATTGGGAGCTACGCACTGACAGTTCCCCAGTAGCCTGAGCGAAAGCAATTCCACACCTCAGTTCAAGCTCGACATTAGAAATGCACCAATCCAGGAAGAGGGAGAAGATAATGACGCTGCCATGGCCAGTGTGGTTAACACTCTGCGCGCGGTAGGTAACATCAAACTTCTGGGGATATTTCGGTCTAATGTGATCGTAGCAAGCCGCACAGCCCAAACGGAACAGCACACTTCGAGGACGCCGCGATGTTCGTAACACGATATTCTTGCCCAATCCCGCTGTACCAGAGTTGCAGAGCATAGGAGAGTCACCTGCACCGGCACTTCCTGCCACTGGGTCGTCTCCATCGAGTGCTACGTTCCCTTCTCCCAGCACACCTACAGTGTTCCCTCCACTCATTCCTCCTCCGCAGCCTGCTTCTCCAGTTTCCAAGCTTCCCCACAGAGCTTTGCTGTCTGATGAACATGCCGCACCAGCATCAGACACCCAGTCAATTCGATCGGGCCGGTCATTGAGCAGCTCCGCTAGCGCCACTGTCAAGCACCCGGACCTGCAGGAGCCAGGGTTGAACGCCTCACTCGTAGAGACCGTCAGTGCGTGGTTCGAACAAGGCAATGTTACCAAGGCCATGGTAATCGGGCAGGTGGCGCTCGCATTCAATCCCGTTGACATCTCAGCCGGGCCGTTTGGCACAGAACACATCCGCTTGGAAAACTTTCCTGTGCTCGAGAAGGTGGCGCCAAACCCTGCTTTCATCGAACAGATCCCTGATGACCCAGGAAACTACACTGTTGACTTGGCAAAGATCACGAAGACGTCAGTCGCTTTTCACTACCAGCTGCACATCGAAAACAGCAGCATCGCCGCACTCGCTCCTATCATCCTTACTCCACTGTGGAAAGCAGAACCAACCCAGGTCTCTGCCATCCTCAACTACTCACTGAACCCACAATTCGATCTGAGAGGTGCTTCCAGCGTCACGATCCGCAACTTGGTCCTTGTCATCCGCCTCGAACCCGGGTCCAAGGCTACATCATGCCAGTCCAAACCTGCCGGCACCTTCTCGCGCGACAAGGGGCTTATCTACTGGCGTCTAGGCGACGTGACACTCTCGCGTGACCAGCCTACGCAGAGCATCCGTGCGCGCTTCATCTCAGAAGGCGAAGCTAAGCCGGGTAACACAGAAGCTCGATGGGAGATCAGCGGGAGCGAGTCCCTCAGCTTGGGAAGTGGGCTGGGCGTTAGCTTGAGTGCGCCGGGTGAGAAGCAGGATGTTGAGGCTGATCCGTTTGCGGACGAGGATAATGTGGCATCTGCTGCGCCGAGCGTGCAGTGGAAGACTGTGCCGAGTGTTAAGCGGATCACGAGTGGTACGTACCTGGGCGTGTAAGAGTTGGATATTGTTGTACTGCTGCGTTTTAATTTATACCACTCGTGACTTCCTGTAGATGTTGTTAGTCGTGCCGTTCATTGCTAGACTTGTACTGCTCCTTCACCGCTACAACCATGTCTCTGTGCTCTGTGCTCAAGTTTCCAGATAGCCAGGTCAAGTATCAAACAATCCTGTCCGGAAGCATTTCCTGGCCATCGAGATCTATAACCTTGCCGTCTGTGCTCCGTCAGATTGTTGTTTAGCATCAACACTTCATCTGCCTGGGAAACGGTCACCGCCATTCTAGCCTAACTTGGGCACCAATTCGCATCGTCGTCGCAATATCCTCGGACCCTGACCACAAGCCGTTGTACACCTCCACACCTTTGCATCGATTTCAAAATACTGTGGACTCACGGTATTTGCTTGGTTAGATTTGTCTGATAACGTTCGATTTTCGGCCCTAACACCCCTAAACGGCGATAAGCGCAGCCGGATCAGACCATGTCCCCACTTGGTAGAAGAGCCCACGTGCGGTGTCAGGCCGGATCTACCCTTCCGGTGAAATATTGGCATCGCCGCCAAATACACCACTTTTTTCTTTTGATATTTCACGATCTTGAGTTGATGTTGATGGGGAGTGGGCTGTAGGTACCGGTATTACAGTTCTTGAAACATTCACAGGTCGCGTAGACTAGGGCTGGACGCCTGATGGGGATGGGTGTCTAGATTCACGGTGTTGCGAGGCGGAGGCCTAGATTGAGGGACGGCGATGCAAGACTTCGAGATGGACACAGCACCTAGATTTGGCAGTGTGGGGTAGGTACGCTCGGTGTTGTGAGATTCCACGGAGACCCCGAGAGGTACGGTTGCCTAGGTGAGTGATTGTTCTACGGGATTTATCTCGCAAATTGTAGGTGAGGGCAGTTGGGTTTTGAAAAGGACAGGCTGTCGCCGAGCTGTCACATAGCAGGCGTGTCAGATCGTGATGTATAGTGGCGGTGCGCATACAGGTGGCAATGTCGGCTGCAATTACATCTGCAATCGCTAGTGTATATTTCGAAGGCACGTGAAGTCAAGGCATATCGAGGGAATGAGGCTCTGTTGACCGAAGCACTGGTTACAGAGCGACTTCCCTGTTTCGAAGCCTTACCTGTTTGGCGAGAGATTGGAATCGTAGACACGGAGCTAGAGGAAGCTAGCAGTGCGAGAGGTCCCTGACGTTCAGCCACGACGCCGATTTGGTGCTGCCGAACAGCGCTTGCCGGTGGGTGTTGTGCAGGCGAGCGGCCAGAGCAGGTCGAGCGAGGCTCTTTGCAGCGCCGGCAGAGCAGACGATCACGATGCGCATGTTTCAATGTTGTCTACCGCGGAGCGCAAGGCTGCTCGACACGAAATGTGAGACTGAAGTCTGCTGAATGCCGACTCTCAGTGGTCGGAATTGCTCAGGCTTGGCAGTCCATGGTGACGTATGTAGGCCGTCCCTTCAGCGCGGTCGAAATCGTCCACCCAGGAGGCGCGCAGAATCTGGCGCCGTCTTGACCGTCCTGGTCTGATACGAATCGCGGTCTGTTCCTGCACACATCCTGCGCGTGCCTTTTTAGGGTTTCTCTCGCAAGTTTCTGGACCTACTGCGCGCAGATGCACTTGCGGTTGCCGCGTGCCGCTTAACTGTTCCAGTTCCCTGATGGTACTTGGATCCACAGGGGATTAGCCCACCATCCCAACTTGCCAATTCTTCTTGCTGCCAGCACCTCCCCGTCTGTCCAACTCCGGGCGCAAGCCGGCATTGCCCTCTTGCAGCCTCAGATTCCGCACTCTCTGCTCTGCTGCGCTGCGTTGCGTGGCTCCCTCGGACAGTCTAGCGGCGCGCATTTGGCCGTGTGCCTGGTTGCACCCTCGAACGCTTTTCATCGACGTCATCTCTCACATATTGCACCGCCGTACCATTCTAACATCCCATCGAATGTTCATACCACCCGGGCCGGGCCCTCTGAAACGACACATTCTCTCTTGCGCCATCGAGGGGGAGACAGGGGGATGCGACTGAGAATATGACCAGAGAACACCAGCCGCCGCCCTCGTCGACTGATGTCACCGCCTCTTCGACCAGCACGCCGCCCAACCCGCAGCACGCCTCGCCCAACGCACCACCACGCCCGTCGCTGCAGCGCCTGCCTCGCAGCGCCGCCGTGCCCAGGACGTCGCCCGCAGAGGACCCGCGCTCGCCTGGACCGCGCCCTGAGGACGACGATGAATCAGCCACGGAGACCGACACCGACATGAGCGAGGACGAGACCGAGACTGGCAACAATGACGCTGGGCCTCGCACACGCGCGGATATTGTGCCGCTGGGCAAAGCGTCGCCAGATGAGTTAGAGATTGAGCGTCTGCGCAACCTGCAGCTGAAGATCCTGCAGCAGCAGCAGCGCCAGCGCATGAGGAACATCTCAGGCAACACGGGCAATGCTGGCCTGGGTGCTCGGAGAGTATCACCAATCAAAGAGGAGCCCATGTCCGCCATGTCACCCACCCTCGAAGGAGCCTTCGCCAACACACCGAGCCCATTGCCAACAGGAGCAACTACGTCAACGGAGTCGACAGAATCGGCGAAGACCATCCGCGGAAGTGTGCCACCCACACCTGCTGGCCACCAGGCATTGAGGACCCCATCGTACCCGTTCCCTACGGTCCCCAACACACCACGATGGGCCTCGTCGTTCCACATGCCCTTCACCAGTCTGTCACCCACAGTGTCAGCCATCCATTCCAGGGAATGGACCGTGCCCAAGGACCGTGTCGCCTCAGAGTCGAGCACACCTGCTGCGTCGACTACACCGTTTGCGCCGGGCGAGAGGGCCCACTTCTTCTCTGAAGCTGAAGATCCTCGCTACCCCAGCCCCAACCTTTACGATTTGGTGCTACAGCTCGGCACTGAGCCTGGCCTTGCAGCATGGTGGACTGCCGTGACCACGATTATGAGAGAGCACTATGGTGCGGAAAGAGCAACACTAGCCGTGCCTGCAGATGCATCTGATATCGAGAACGTGCCTTGGGGCCAGAAGACCACCTACACTGTCACCTTCAGCGATGACAGCCCGCGTGCTGCGACATACCAGGAAGCATCAAATTCCAAGAACCACGCTATCAGAGTGCAGCAGCCCACCCCACAGTCAGAAGAAAGGCCACCAACTGTAATACCAGAAAGGAGGCCAAAGCTGTTCTCGCACCACTCCTTCGCCGGTCACGAGCGGCAAAAGGCTGAAGCAGCCTTCCCCGATTCTCCCACGCCTGTGATACCTGTTCGACCCAGAGGACCATTACGAGCTGTGAGTCATGCCCCGCAAGCGCCTGCAAGGGAACATCCTCTTAGGCAGGTCTCGCAGGCTTCCTTCGATGGATCGTCGTCACCGTTTCCAGGCATCATTAACACCTCCACTTGTGATCCGTCGTTTAGTGATCCGGATTTCTCAAGTGTCGGTGAAGAGCCACCAATGCCCACCGCTGTCTTCAGCGTACTACGCGCTCTCGATCACGAACCGGACGCTCTGATAGACAACACCGGTGTCAGTCGCGTCTTGGAACGAGGACGCTTGGTTACTTTGACACGAGACTACTCGACATCTATGTCGACTTCTCGTGAAGACCTGCTTGAGAAGGAGAAGGAGAAGTCAGAAGAAAACAAGCCATCAGCTGAGAAAGCTGGCACCATAGGACCAGAAGCACTCAAAGCCGGACGTGGCCATGTGGGACTTACCGCAAAACCAGGAAGTCTTGGTGTTGGCAATCTGGGATTACGACCTCGTTACGAAGAATACGAACAATACCCAGCGTCGCCGTGGGCACAGTCACCCGCTCCGTCGCCGGCGATACAAAACGATGCAGAAGCAAACCCTTTCTTTGCTACCAGCAATGTCGATGAGGACACATTCAACCCTTCCAAGTCTCCTCAAGACTACACCCAGTATGGTGTCGTCGAAGCAATCGGTGTAGACAGAGCGAGCACTGTCACCCACATTCCACTTATTCACCCTACTCTGTCTCAAGTCATGCATACTGCTGATACAGGTACACCAGCTCAGACACCAGACTTGTTCCACAGACAGTCTGAGCAATCATCACAAACTTCGACACAGCAAAAAGAAGGCTTCGTTCGCCGAGCTCCCATCGCCATCCTCTCCATCCTATCACCTATTGTCCCTTACCCTCGTAACCTTACCAACTCGCTCAAACACCTTGCACCCCATCTAGCGACATCGTTCTCGAACGCCTGGCAATTTACCAATGCCCAAGTCCAGGTCAACTCGGCGAGACAGCGGCGAACAATTGGACAAGGTCCCGGTAGCACCAACATCTCAGACCCCGAGAGTCTCGACGACCTTCTGCATCTGGATCTAGGAGACCTTTCGAACTCCACAGCTGGAAGTATTACTAGCCCTTCCGACTATTCTGGCCGTTCTAAGCACAGTCCTGGGGGCTCCATCACCGGCACACCTGGATGGGATGCCGCCTCTTTGGGTTTCTCAAGCAAGCATTCTATCAACAGCACACCTGGCCATCTTGCGGGGAGTGAGGCGGTCGAGAGCTACTTCGATGCAAAGAAGAAGACGACGAGGGCACCGAGCCAATCGAAGACAGCTGAGAAGAAAAACGAGAAAAGAGCTAGTGTCAATCCGGTCGTGGAGTACTACGAAGACGATGCCCTCACGCCAAAGAACGAGCAGGTAATCACCAAAGACGAGGGCTCGAATGCAGGAAAGAAAGCGCAACACCAACGTGGTCACTCGCTCCTGCATTCGTACGGTGCTGACTTCGGATCATCGTTCCAATCATTGCCGGTAGCAACCACTCCAGGAGGTCACGCACCTGCTTCTCCTGGACATGGAAGGAGAAACTCGATCACCGAGACTTTCGACATGCCGCCGCCGTCTGAAAGTCTGCTGCGCACAATCATCGATTCGCTGCCCGTGCAGATCTTCACAGCAGCACCTACTACCGGTGCAATTACATGGGTAAACTCAAAGTTCCTCATCTATGGAGGTCAAGACACTCGACAAGTCCTACAGGGTCCATGGGAATCGATTCATCCGGACGATCGCGAGTCGTATCTCGAACAGTGGAACATGTCGTTGCGTACAGGCCAACAGCTTCAGAAGAAGGTTCGCCTGAAGCGATTCGATAACTGCTACAGGTGGTTCTACGCTCGAGTGGCGCCTTTGAAGAATAAGCGACAACAGATCGTCCATTGGATCGGGACCAACATGGATATCCACGAGCAGCACCTCGCCGAATTGAACTCTGCTCGACAGCAAGAGACGGCTGCATCTGAGGCGAAGTACCGAGCGTTGGCAAACTCCAGTCCCCAGATCGTTTTCGTGGTGTCCAACCGCAGAGGGCTAACATTCTGCAACTCGCAGTGGACTACTTTCTCTGGTCAAGCAGAGAAGGAGGCGCTTGTTAACGGCTTCCTCGAGTATGTGCACCCTGACGATGTGATCAAGTGCAAGCTACCAGACATTGGGGAAGACGGATCTACAAACGTACCGACCTCGGTCCCACCAGAACACAGCCGCCACAACTCGCAGCACTCATCTTCATCTGACGACTCTTCGGAGACTGACAAGACGGTCACGAGTCCCGGCTCGACGCCCGACAAGATGGACATGCCTCAAGCAAAGCTGTCCAAACTAGCAAGCACGGGTATCTTGAAGGTTGCCAAGGATGCTGATGGTCGTGCTTCTTACTCTACGGAAGTACGGCTTCGCAATAAGGACGGCGAATACCGCTGGCACCTGGTCAGGATCCTGCTCGAAAAGGCGCTTGCTCAAGACAGTGCTGAAGAGAGCTGGTACGGCACTGCTACCGACATCAACGACCACAAGTTACTCGAGCAAACCTTAAAGGAGACTATGGATGCCAAGACAAGATTTTTAAGCAACATGTCCCACGAGATCCGTACGCCGCTCAACGGTATCTCAGGTATGGTCAACTTCCTCCAAGACAGCTCGCTAAACGCAGAACAGCTGGAGCATGTCAACATCATCAACGCCAGTACTGCCAGCTTGCTTAATCTGATTAACGACATCCTCGATCTCTCGAAGGTTGAGGCTGGTATGATCAAGTTGTCCATGGAATGGCTGCATCTGCCGTCGCTCTTGGAAGAGGTCAATGACCTTAACATGGGACTGGCTATTCAGAAGGGACTCGAGCTCAACTACCTGATGGAGGAAGGCGTACCTTCTATGGTAAAGGGCGACAAATTCCGTATTCGACAAGTCCTACTCAACGTTGTGGGTAACGCGATAAAGTTCACGCCAAAGGGTGAGATCTTTGTACGCTGCAAGCTGCAACCAGCAGAACGTTCCGGGCCGTTGAACGAGAACGAGACCATGGTACGATTCGAGGTGGTCGACACTGGACGTGGATTCACCGAGAGTGAAGCGAAGTACCTGTTCAAACGATTCAGCCAGATCGATGCGAGCAGCACAAGGCAGCACGGTGGTACGGGTCTTGGATTAGCCATCTCCATGCAGTTCGTTGAATTGCACGGAGGAAAGATGGATGCTCGCAGTGTGCCAGGCAAGGGCTCTACATTCTTCTTCACGATCAAGTTTGGCCTCCCTACACCAAACGACTTCCCGAAACCGTTGGTGGCAACGCCTCTCACACCGGCCACGGAGTTGGCGACTATTGTTCCGCCGCTGCCCGCAGTGCAACCGTCGCCCCTACAAAAGCCGGTGTTCCCACAGATCAGTGGCTCCGCACAGAACGCGCAGCTCAAGCGTATGTCCAGCATCTCGTCGGAACAGAGCGCCAAGTCTCCACCTGTTAGCTCAGCGGCATCGATCAGGTCGCAAGAGTCACCTTCGCTCTCCTCCGGTAGCTCGGATCACTCTCTGACAAGTGCAGCGCTTACTGGCAAGTCGAGCCTGCGGTCTGAGAGGTCGTCTGCTTCGTCTTTCCTTGCGGACAGCCGTCTTACAAGCCCGGATCCAGAGATCAATCTTTCGCTGCCTCCAAAACGAGCTGACAGCGAGGGCACAAAATCTACTGACTCACTAGCATCAGACAGTACCGCTCGCCCGTCAACTGCACCACCAGCTGCTGTTAAATCGCCTTTAGCTCAGCCACCGATGTACTCTATCCTGGTCGTTTGTCCTTTAGTGCATAGTAGGGAAGCTACAATCAGGCACATTAAGAATACTCTTCCGCAAGGCATCCCGCATCAGATCACCGGCGAAGAAAGCCTGATCAGCGCCCAAAGGATGCTTGGTGGTGACAATCCAGTCATCTTCACTCATGTCGTATTGGTTCTTCACGACACTGCAGAGGTGCATGCCATCATGGATCAGATCTTCAGTTCTGTCCACTACGGCAATACATCTGTCGTGGTAGTATCTGACCCGTCGCAAAAGAAGGAACTCATGAAAGAGGCATCGGTTTACGACTACGAACAACTTGCGGCAGATCGACGACTCCAGTTCATTTACCGACCATTGAAGCCTTCCAAGTTCGCTGTCATCTTTGATCCGGAAAAGCAACGCGAGTCTAGTACAGACCGCAATCAAGATACAGCACAGCAAGTGGTCGTCAGCCAAAAGCTTGTCTTTGAGGAGCTCAAGAGACGACTTGGCGGTAAGGGCCACAAGGTGTTGCTCGTTGAGGACAACCAAATCAATCAGACTGTAAGCATCTTTCCTCGTCTTGTATGTGTTTGTTTGCTAACACACGCCTAGGTGATTCTCAAGTTCCTTGCCAAGATTGATGTGACGACCGACACAGTTCTTGACGGCGTTCAATGCACAGAGACAGTTTTCTCAAAGCCGCCGGGGTACTACTCCATTATCTTGGTAAGTCATAACACTAGTCACGTGGTCGACTCGTACTGACAATCATGCAGTGCGACCTCCATATGCCAAACAAAGACGGCTACCAGGCCTGCAAAGAGATCAGACGCTGGGAGAAGAAGCACGGTTACCGCCGCCACCCGATCATCGCTCTCTCCGCCAACGTCCTTGGCGACGTCTACGCCAAGTGCGTGGAGGCTGGCTTCAACTCTTACGTCACGAAACCCGTTGCCTTCAAAGAACTTTCTCTCGTCATGACGAAATTTGTGGATCCTCCAGACCCGTCGAAACCCCCGGAACTGATGAAATTAAGAAAATCTTGAACACAGAAACGGCCGCTTTCTTCTACACTACAAATACCTTGCGCGCGAATTAGGCGGGCGTTGATAGGGACTTTTCACACGCAGCACTCGGAACACGTGTACCGACCGCAATTTCGCGACCGCAATAACGTACTATTCACCGACCGATTGGACGGTTTCACACGGTCATCAGGGATGATAAATGCATAGAAAGGAGGGTCGCAGTATATCCTCTGTTTTACTCGCGTTGGTTCAAAATCGTTTTTTTGCTGTTTTCGCGTTGCATCTTGGAGGGCTCAGGCTAGGGTCAAGGACATAATGTTTGGAACCGGCATCGTCATTGTGCATTGATCAAGGCATTGAGGGCGCTGGGCTGCAATGCATGGCGTTGCGTTGCTGTATCGAGAAGCTGTTTTGTTGTCTTGTTGAGATATATATCATGACTGTGCGTGCTTGTAGGATGGGTGGATACATGGGGCGGGATACAACGGGGAATGAGCTACGGCTTGGGGGTTGTCTAGGTATGTGCTATAGAGCTAGCTGGTGGGATGGAACGGAATACCAAGATCACAGCAAATAATCGCTTGTTGCCCCCTCTTTGCGCATTTTCGTGAATGACGTCTGATTGTGATAGAGAGTGGCATTGTGGCCAAGCACGTATCCATGCAAATCTGGGGTCCGCGGGCAACGGTCCTCCTAAGTGGCGATGATCTAATCGCGTGCATGCTTCAACTCGCAAGCCGCTTATCACGCGCACACCATGTCTTCTCCCCTTTGACATCATCTCAACAACGTCTGCGGACTTTCTAATCTCCCTTTCTCCGTGCCAGGCAACTGCGAAGGACCGGTTTCGCGTTTCACATCGCTGCCCAGACGCCGGAGCCTACCCAGGTAGCTCAAGCCTCGCCTCACGCCGAGACAAGACGACGTCCGACCGCGTGCAGTGCATCTTCCCCTTGTGAGACGCCACGACTCTCTTTTGACACGCTGCTCCCCGCGATGCGGCTCTTCACTACTGCTCTCGCGGTCCTGCCCGCCTTCGCATACGCGCAGAACCTCGACATCACCGTCACCAAGTCGGTTGAGTGCACGCGCAAGACCCAGAATGGCGACACCGTGCAGATGAAGTACAAGGGCACGCTCACAGACGGGACACAGTTCGACTCCAACTTCGACAGTGGCCGGCCGTTTGCGTTCAAGATCGGCGCCGGCCAGGTCATTGCCGGGTGGGACAAGGGCCTGTTGGGCATGTGTATTGGGGAGGGCAGAAAGTTGACCATCCCCCCGAACATGGCGTATGGGAGTCAGCGGGTTGGGCCGATTCCTGCGGGCAGCACGTTGAGTGAGTGTTTCTCGCCGGCGTGAGAGAGTGTGGCTAATCGTGGGCAGTCTTTGAGACCGAACTTCTTGGTATCACGGGCGTGAAGGCTGAGCCAGTTGATGAGACGCATCTTGGCAACGAGCCGGTTCTGCCTGGCAAGCCAACGCCTGCGCATTTGGATGAGGCACCTAAGACCGAGGCAGCGAAGGAAGAGACCACCATGCCTACACCTCCTGCCGAGGCATCCAGTTCTGTGGCATTTGCAGTACCCACTGCTGAACCGTCGAGCATCGCGAGCGCCAAGGGCAAACACCCCCTCGACGGCGAAGATGGTAATGGCGAATGCAACCTCCTCGGCGACTTCGCCCTGCTTGTCCAGGGCGCTCTGGGTCTGCTGGCCGTGTCATCCCTCGCGATCAAGAGGTTGAGGGAACACCCCCGCCGACCGATGAAGATCTGGTTCTTCGACGTGTCCAAGCAGGTCTTTGGTTCCGTGCTGCTGCATCTCGCGAACGTTCTCATGTCCATGTTGTCTTCCGGCCAATTCGACGTTCAAGCCCAGACACAACAAGCAGCACTCACCGCCGTAGCAGCCGAGAAGGGCGATGAGCCGAATCCGTGTTCGTTCTACCTGCTCAACCTAGCCATCGACGTAAGTTCCAACTACCCAATGAAGAACTGTGCAAATGCTCATCATCAATCCAGACAACAATCGGCATACCCATCCTCGTCCTCCTCCTCAAAATCTTCCACCGCGCCTTCCTCCTCACGCCCCTCGCCTCGCCCCCCGAATCCATCCGCAGCGGCAACTACGGCCACCCACCCCGCGCCACCTGGTGGCTCAAGCAATCCATAATCTACTTCCTGGGCCTGATCGGCATGAAGCTCTGCGTTCTCGCCATCTTCGCCCTACTCCCGTGGATTGCGTGGGTTGGAGATTGGGCGCTGCGATGGACAGAGGGCAATACCGCGCTGCAGATTACGTTCGTCATGTTTGTGTTTCCGCTGATTATGAATGCGCTGCAGTATTGGATTGTGGATGGGTTTATCAAGGATCCTGCTGGGCAAGAGTCGGGATACCAGGGTGTTGGAGGGGAGGATGAGGACGAGGATGATGATGAGTGGCTTGAAAGGCAGAGGAGGAGGCGTGAGGCGGGGATTGATGGAGACGACAGTGATGTGGAAGACGGTGAGAGCAGGGGGTTGAAGGAGGCGAATCCTACGGCCGTCCCGGCAAGGCAGCAGTATGACCCAGCAATTGATGGGGAGGGTAGCAGTAGGGAGGCGAGCAAGACTCGAACTGATTAGATTTTGTGGTTTTGGGTTCGGTATCGTTACGTTCAGATTGTCATTACAGCTCAGCATAGCAGCATTCAATATACCCATGCTGCACGTCATTCCTCTCTGACTTACCTTCAACATTTTCATTGGGCCTGACCGGATCTACGAAAGGCCACGTGAGCAGTCTCGTGTCTGGTGGGCGGTCACCTTCAACAAGCCGGACAAGCCTCGCGTAGACTCAGTCCGGCCAGCTGCAGGAGCATTCCACAAACTTCTCAACCAATCTGCCAAACCCGAGGACGAGAGTATGTTAGCGGAGAGTACAACGGCCGAAGCTTGCAATATATTTCACGATTGTGGTATCCGCACCCGCTAGTAGCACCATCGAAAGCCATCTGCGGCCACGTCGTCACTGGCTTTTGACATGTTCTATCGTTGAGGGAATGATTCGTGTATAAGAGGACGGCATGTTACCAATCTTTACCACTCGTACAGTCCGCACACTCGAAATCTTGCAAAGTTGCCCAAGATGAAGTCCACAGTGGGAGTAAGTCCACAACCCGTGGCTTCAACAGGTCGTCACACTCATGCAGATCGTCCTCGCTCTCGTCCACCTCTCAACCGCCTCCTCCATCCTCCTCCATCCTCCTCCCTCGCTAATATAACATCCCACTCGGCAGGCTCACTCTCTTCCCAACAGACTCCTGCCTCAGAGGCTTCGGCAAGGAGAAGTTCAAGGTTGACTTAGCCCCATTCCAGTTGCTACAACGGTGCAAGCGTTGACCAGTTGGTCACTGAGTTCAAGAGCTATGAGAGCACACCTGGTAGGAACGCGATTCCTGATGTTCACTGCATGATGAAGGCGTTTTTCGATGCCAATTGTCAGGGACAAGATGTGTCTAATGTCGGGATTAATAGGGGTTGTCCGCATGCTATCCAGAATCCTAAGAATGCGTTGTCTCTGTTCAAGACGGGAATGAGCTTTTGGTGGGAATTTTGCAATGTTGAGTTCATTGATGCCTGATATTAAGCTGTGGATGCTGCTTTATCGTGGAGGTATGTTCAACCACCCGGATGTGCGGGCGGAGATCATACTAGGTGTCTGCAGCTGCCGACTCAACTTCAAGTCCGTCACTTGCGTGTCATATCCACTGTAGCCGAACCTCGTGCTCCGGCTGCCATACTGCGATAGATATGGTAAACCGTGACTGAGTGAATCCTCTGGAGACATGTGTTGCACAAAACCTGAATGGACGCAACAGCTGCTCTCTACGCCGAAATTTTACTTTTGTGAATTGCTGCTGTCGGCACAGGTGCGACTGTGAGCGATCATCTGAATTGCCAGTAATATGCATATACGGGTACCTGTAGCCGACATAACTCAAAATCAAGTATTTTGGCGCTCTTTATGAACTTCCGAATGGCGGACAAAAGTGTAATCCGGGGCGTATCATTGGGTCCAGGTACCTATAGTACGTTATGTACTTTTCACAGTATATTCATAATGTAGCGCAGGCCGTGGAGTTTCCCGAAAGGGAGCTTTGTAGAATTAGAATTATAATGATTGTCAAAATGTACGAACCCCCCTGAATTTGAAACAGTGATGCAATCGGTACATCTGCACCATGGTAGAGTCGTGCGGACAAGCTTGTGAGTGGCTATTACCAACGTTGATGCCCTGCATGACGTCTACCAAGCTGTCACAACCGTCAACCAGACAATCAGCGACCACTCGGAAGCCTTCGCTTCTGTATGATGTAAAGGACTTCAGTAGCGAGCCAGATTCAGGGAGGTCTATACATTTTGGCAAGCGCCGATATCCACTATGGTCCCACAAGATGAATCCGGAAGGGGCAACCGTTGTAGCTAGCGTGTTGACTAATCCAACCTAAAACCGTCTACCTTTCATCTCAGTTGCTCGGTCCGGTACAAACAGCTTTCTCAATTTGGTGATTTGCGCGATCCACAGAACCAGCCTTATCGTGTGTCGAAACATTACCAAGCTGTTCAAAGCGGGCACGCGCCTGAGCTTGTCCCGAAACGCCACATTCACTGCTTGGCAGTCAGTTCGGTTATGACACAACGTGCGAGCTAGTATTGATAGTGAGACTTCCCCCGCATAGGATGCCGTCCTACCTGCGCCATCAGATAGGAGCGCATACCAGACAAGGGCGGGACTTTCCAGAAGTCGGAAAACTGGCCTTGGTGACGGCGCAGCGTAGTATCAACAATGTGGCTGAGATGCTATGAAGGGTAAGTCAGGAGGAAGGCAGAGATTGTGGACCTTCCCCAGGATTTCTACAGAGTTATAACAGCCCTGTCATGTTCCTTCCTCTCTCGTCGACAGTCATTCGTTTACTACCATTCGTTTCCATCACTCTCCGTCGCAACACACTTTCACTCCTTCACTGCGCTTTGCGGGTTAGACTATCTTCGACTTTCAGAATGCTCTATACATTGTTTGCGAAATGTATGGACCCCCCTAGGTTTTGGCACAGTGACTGTATGTAACACAGTATAGCATGCAGGGCACATACGTGAGTGGTTAATTGTTTTGGTGCCCTAAAGTATCCCACGTTCTGCCCTGCGTCCTACCACCCAGACTGTCACCCATCCTATCAACCAGCCTTAGCTAGCCACTCGGAAGCTCTTGCCCATCCAGGACAGTCAAATCCAATCCTTCCTGGTGGATAGAGACAATGATGCCATCGAATGTCGCGAGGAGCCTCCTCATTCCAATCCGCTTCAGTGTCCATCTTCGGGCAGAAATTGATGTTGGACCCCTTCAGAATAGAACATCGTCCTCTGGGCGACCCGTACCATGGCAAAATGATACTTCTTTGCGTTCTCGAAGTGTTTATTTGGTAGTCTTGAAGTGATCTGGCGTGATTCTGCAGTTCTCATCGTACAACCTTAAAGTGCCGGTGCACGGATCTCGTGAAAAAAGCCACAGACGTGATAGTGTGTATGTATCATAGGTACTTAGTGTGTCTTGTCAAATTTCGTATCAGACGACAAGAGATTGTGTGGTTTTAGGCAGGCTGGATACTGGAACCGATCCGCTTCTGTGTATCCACCCCGACACGAGCGTCTCCACGTCATTTACCTTTGCAAATCCTGAGTCTGCTAAACACCCGCCTCATAACCGTTTCGATAGCATGCTGAAACACGTATACAGGGGATCACAAGATAGCAGTGTCCTCAGTTACATGAGGGACCGAGTACTCGACTCCTGCTGGTAGTGCATGTGGAGCCATGCTCCCGACTGACCGAATCAGGCAGTGTCGTTGGAGCTTGGCTTCTCATCTCGCGAAGGTATATCGGTGTTTGCAAAATGTGCAGATACCCCTTGACCTTGGTACAGTGATACGTACAGTAGGTAAGTACCATGGTTCATGAGGGCGGACAGCCTTGTGAGTGGCCATTCACCACGTTGTTGCCCTGCAAGACATGTACCAGACTGTCAATTCTGTCAACAAAGATAGGAACAGCCACTTGGAAACCTTCATTCTTACATAACGTAAGTCTGTCGCAGTAATGAACCAAGTTCATGGGGGTCTGTACATTCCAGCAACCATTATAATTTAGCATACGCCGTCAATAGCAGCATGAAGTCCCTGGTTCGTAGGTAACAAAATCCTTGCAGACGCCGGAACAGACAAGTCAGCTTCTTCGTTTTCTAGACGACCTTGTGACCAAATCTGGCACCCCTGACGCACTGCTGCACCGTTGCGGCGAGTGCGGAAGCTAACCGATCTGTACGGCGGTAGGCTACGTGTGTTTTATTTGTTTACATGTTGTAATGGCACGATGTTGATCCCAGGTGCTTGGGTGAAAGGAAACGACGCATATGAATCTGGTATCCGCGCTACGGGTCCATCATGATTCATCGCACGCGACTCTCGCGCACACCGAGTGTGGGTTTATCGGCATGAGCAACTTGGACTCGTGTTATTGCCCCTGGTCTGATAGAATACGTTGTGCTTCCAATGCTTTGGGTCATGCAAAACATTTCTAGGAATGATTGGCAAAGCCCGTTAAGTGCCTCCTACCCTGTAATAACCCTACTCATTTGGGCATTTCTCTTGAGTCTGATAGTTCAGTTCCATCCTGTGAAAAAAAATCTGCTAACAGCAGTCTCTGATTCTCTTGCTTTACTTCCTACACGGCAAGTTCACTTCGAACAGATACGCCCAAGCCATGGTAAAAAATGTGTCGCAGCCCCGCAGCGATACAAAAAGGCCGACTCTTTCGACCCTCGGGTCCTAAAGGTTATATATGCCGCAACAGTAATGAACGAGGAGATTCATGCATGTAGTCGGCTTCGAATGCAACTAAGTGAAAACTTTGTACTGCTCCCATGATGATCTCATGAAAACAATAGCCTCCAGTCCGATGAAATTAAGCACTTCTCATGCATCGCCATGATTGACGTGAAACGTGAATGAGGATTTGTGGCGCCAAGCCTACAACGCCCAAATCTTCAAGGATAACAACCACAAGGTGCCATTCTGCCATACGAACATGATATTATCAAAGCAGGACAATACCTTACAGATAGCGCCTATGTAACATGCGAGGTTGCTTGCGTTCTGAAGGTAGAGTGAAGCTATCTGCGAGTACTTGCACGGTGACGCGCATTCCATAATTGTCTATCGGGCATGATGTTGGTCCAAGAGCCACAGACAACATGGCAAAAGCAGTATGGATAACTCCGTGTGAAAGATCCGTCATAAAACCAGCTGTTTCATATCGATATAGCTGTACTAAAAATCGTGCAATCAGAATAAAAATGAGTCTGACATTGCTCTTGTCACGGTTGATTGCATCATATTTGCTGAAGTCCACTTCGATAGATCTCATGATCCGGCATAGTGAACTTGACCTCCATACGACCTAGATGATTTCAACCTCTACCTCGTAACAGTCTCCGTATTTGAATAAGGACAGCTTCTCAAGCAATCTTTACCTTAGCCTGTCAGAAGTGTGACTTTCCAAATCCTGAATATTGGAAGACGAAAAGGCGTCATCATCATTCGACAGTAGGTAATTGCGGAAGACATATTCATGTCTTGGGACGTCGCCTCCCTCACAACAGAACGCTAAATGTTTCCAAGTAATTGTACACAAAGTCCTTATTGTTGAGTTCTGTAGCGGCGTGGGCCACTGTAGTACACTGATAGCTACGGTAAACGATAAAGTAGGACTATCGGGTCGATGGAATACTGCGCTGAGTTGCTATCTAGCTAGGATAAGACGATATATACTGGCCCTGACGCTGTCAGTAAAAACTAAATGACCACCTTCGTTACCCAACGAACTGCCGAGGTCCAACAGCTGATGAGGTCGCGCAATGTAACCCAGCCTTTTGCGACAGGCCTTGGGTTTATCGATACGTTGCTGCAACCACGTGCTCAGCATTTCGTAGCCCTCTTCACAGTCAGTAGTGGTGCACCATCTGTATCGGGCATCAGGCGAGTCGTTGCAACATATGTCGACAGTGGCTGAGCACTTCTCTGGAAGTGCATCATGAGGGTGGTGATGCATCTGCACCCAAGTGACATCCCTGTTCGCTGTATCGTTGGGCAGGTATAACTCGTACATACTGACGAAGAGCGGATGGCATTCCCTAGTGGTGTGTCCCATCACATGAACATACAGTTGCATGTGACACTCGGCCTCGCCTAAATAACCAGTCCTACCGCCATAGACTATCGCACAAAAGTGGCATCCTCCTTTAGCTGATTCGAGTAGACATTTGAGGATCGGGGTTGAGGTAATACCGAGGGTTGTCTTTGTATGACGTCTCTTCCCAGAAGCAATCCTGAGACTACGTGGTAGCAACACACGCGGTAGGAGAAAATATGCCCACCGCCAAAAGTCCTTCACAACAGCACCCTTAGCCTGCAACAGCCTTGCTTGAATCAAAGAAGCAAATAAGCTAGATTGTAGAGGATTACACTGTCTTTCCTCTTCAAGAGAAAGTAAACCCTAATATTTTGTTGTTATTATGTTATAGTCGTGCAACCAGGAGGCAAGGTGTTGGTGTTCGCAGTTTTAGTAAGGGAAAGTAGCTGTTCGCGGTGGGCTTATTTTCCCGCACCGCGTGCAACAGTACGACAGAGCGCAAATAGCTAATGTGGTGTTATATGCATACTACGACTAGGGCTGGTGTCCATGACGAGATGTGATTCTGAAGATGAGAGAAGTTGGAGCGCTTACGTGTATAAAGAGATTCGGGGCCCGGCTCAAGGTAGCAGCAAGGCAGCTCAGCCTTGCCAGTGCATGGGGAACGTGGTTAGGCGATTGACGCCATGAGTAAAACGGTGGATACCGAACAATGGCAGGTCGCCAGACCAATTGTACGCCTGTTTCGCCGTTACAAGGGAACCTGGTAACGATGTTGTTCATGCAGTGCTAGAATATCATAGTAGAGGTAAGCGCCCCGCCTGTGCACAGATTTGATCACTCAATCCCGGCACCTGGGCATCGGAACCACTGGCTGTCACTCGCAGCATTCTGAGGATTTCTCATAACGGAGTTGGGCGCAGTAATGATGCGCAACATGGGTGTAAATAGGTGGGGATTTCCACGTATGCAGGTGCGGCAGCACCTTCAGCCTCTCGTAGCGACAGCGAAGAAGACTGCCGCAGGATTCATGATGGTTCTTCTTGAGGCTAACGCCAACACAGGTGCTCTAATTGTTGCTACGGTCGGTATCAAGCGAATGTTTCTGCCCTTCCAGGCCTCCGGAGAAGACTGGGATGGTCCTATAGGTGCGCTTTTGCGACTCCAGTGGACATCATCGACTAATCATTGTGGTTATTGACGGAGGTGCTTCTGATTGTATCGTAGGCCTTCAACATAAGTGATGCAGCTCAAATGGTTTCTGTTGTTCGAGAGGGCCGTGGGGGAGAGGGTTGGCATCCGGGAGCGCCCCGCCACCTCGCCGACGCAAGGCGCTAGGCCTTGCGTATTCACCCTCGGCCGTTGGGCTTACGTTTAGCGTGGTCTCCTCATTGCCGGTACACGACCTCTTCCACCAGCGCCCACGTGCACTAAACACGTCGATTGCTGGTAGCGGCGGCGTTCCTCCCGTACAAAGTCGCGCCGGAGCTCTCTTTCCCTCTCGCAAAGTCTTCTATCCAAGGCGTTCGCAGTACTTACAACTTTGGGCCACAATGCTCAGCCTTCGCACTTTTGGTTGTCTCACATGTTTGACGCAAGTCGCTGTTCTGGGATGCAATGTGCAGACCAATAGCTCCCATCTGAAGGACTTTGTTCCAAAACGCGAGGTACTCTATGTCGGTGGACGATACACAAATATCATGGCAAGTCTTCAACTCGACTAGTTCTGAATTGCATCTTAAGACTGGAACTTAGGACAGTGCAATCAATTCCACATCACTGGCTATGGTTGGACAGATCTACGTCGAGAAGCTCTCTCCTAATCCAGCCCCGGCGAATCCACCACTTCCCATTATCTTCATTGCAGGCGCGGCTCAGAGTGGTACCAACTTCCTTGACACTCCAGATGGGCGGCCAGGATGGGCATCATATTTCATTTCCAAAGGTCACACAGTGTACCTATCAGACCAGCCAGCACGCGGCCGATCCTTCTGGCTTCCCGACCAAGGAAGTCTCGGAACCATTGGCTCCCCCAATTCTGTCTCTGACATCTTCACCGACGTAGCAAACAATGGCAACCAATGGCCGCAGGCGAAGCTTCACACGCAATGGCCTGGCACTGGTCGCATTGGCGACTCGACTTTCGATGCTTTTTACAGGAGCCAGCTACAGTTCCAAACCGACCGCTTCATCAGCGAAGAACAAAATGCGCAGGCGTATTCAGCTCTGGTAGACCTCGTAGGCCACTGTTATATAATCAGTCATTCTCAGGCGGGTGCATATGGTATGTTTCTCTAAACATTGTTTGTTTCACGGAAGCAGTTGACAATTGAGTAGGTTGGAGGGTTGGAGACATGCGCTCAGACCTCGTCAAGGGCATTGTGCAGCTCGAGCCGTCTGGTCCACCGTTCACCCTCCGTCCACCGTTTGGAAATGACCCAGCTTTCGCTTTTGGCCTTACCGATCTCGCAATTGGATACGAACCATCTGCAGGGAAGAATGCTGAAAAGATCGAAACGGTTATTGAGCCAGCGGTTGACGCCGACCACAACGAGTGCGTCATGCAAAAGTCTCCAGCGAAGCAATTGACGAACCTGGCCAGAATTCCAGAACTTGTTGTCACTGGCGAAGCATCGTTCCATGCGCCGTACGATTACTGCACTGTCAAGTACTTGGAGCAGGTCGGAGTAGACGTGGAGTATGCGGACCTGGGCAAGGAGGGCATACATGGTAACGGACACATGTTCTTCATGGAGAAGAACAATCTCGAAATTGCAGACCGCGTGTATCAATGGTTGCGTAAGCACTAGTTAACGTATAAAGGAGAACTAATGCTCTTGGCGGACATGCTTGCGATTCCCATCGATTCAGCCAATCTGATGCAGTCGCTTGCCTGTGACATAACGGGCGTAAAATTGACCCGAAGTCATCGCATCCTCTGAGCGCCGTCAATGTGGTTAGTACACCATCCTGCATGTCAACACGAAAACGCACCATAAATATAGGTTTGCAGCCTGCTTTACAAGGGACTTGCTGCAAATTTGTTGTTACACGGCCTGATTGAGAAAAGAACGGCGCTACAGAGTTGCAGTACATTCATCGCGGACACCTGGCGATGCGCGTAAACGCGCATCTATCTTTGAAGCTACGACTTAAATTGGGAGCGCCCGCCCAGCCACCCACTACTAGCACGACCCGCGTCAAGCCCAACCTCGCATGTACCGCATCCCAAACGCCTATTGAAGCGACCATGACAGGCTCTAGCGCGGAGTCGCCAGACTATCTCGCCAAGATGAATGATCCAGGGTTGGACCAGCGCGTCAGTATCGCGTTCATCGTGATTGATACGTTGTTCCTGCTGATGTTCTACGCGAGTCGGTACTTCAATCATAAGGCTGTAGGAACGCCTATGTTGGTATGTAACACGTTGTGTTATGTGCTTTGTATGGGGAGTGCGGCAACAGGGATCTGTGAGTTCTTCCCTTCATAACTTCTGGCATAAATCGTGTGCTGTGGACTTGGAGAGGACGATCCATCAATACGAAAGAAGAAAGAAGTGTACACATCGACATTCACCAGGGCTCGAGGTGAAATTGATAAACATGGAGCTGCTGTGGCTGGCATCAAAACTGTGATATTCAAGGAGTGAATAGCGGATACTGACGCTCGACAGTGATGGTCAAAATAGGCGGCGTAGGGTACCATGTTGCTGCCGTCCCAGTCACCACATTTCAGACCTGGCTGCAACTTTCCAAAGTCCTCGAGTTCACCTACACACCGGCCGTCATGTTTGCCAAACTTGCCGCTCTATTCCTCTACCACCAACTGTTCGAAGTCACAAGTTACCGCCGCATCATCATTGGTATCGGCGTGATCATTGTTCTTCAAGGTGTAGTCTCTCTCATTCTAGCGTTTTCGATTTGTCGGCCTTTCAGATACTTCTGGACCCAGGCGGTTGATCCGGACGATGGGACTTGTGGAGACGTGATGCTTTTTTACAAAAGCTACAGCATTCCTAGTCTGGTCACCGATGTAGCGATGCTGGTGCTTCCGTGGCCCATCCTCTTCAAGTTGCACATTCCCACGGCAGAAAAGATTGGCCTCATACTGACCTTTCTGGCTGCTTCGCTGTGAGTTGCCTACCTTGCCCCGGCGTGGGCCTGCGATTCGGGAAAATGATTGACATGACACAGGGGCATCATAACATGTGCGCTTCGCTTTGCAGTCTTCTTCACCGTGCCGCTCTTCTCCGATCCAACGTGGTACGCTTCAGGTGGTCCCATGATCTATGCTCTGGTCGAACCCTCCATCTACATGATAGCTAGTATACTGCCTACTACGCGGCATCTTTACCGGCGATTTCGCACAAAAGCGCGGCATGCTACGCAGTCGCGAAGTTGGAGAAGCGATGGTGGTCCGAAGGACAACAGCGGTCTTGATCAACCGGCCGAGCTCGAGCGCATTAAGAACAGTAATCCGAGTACTCGGCGAAACAAGCAACATCTCGATACGTGGCAGACAGATACATGTTCGTGTCAAGAAGAATTGACGTTGGAGGATCGGTATCAGACTCAGCAGCAGTGGAAGGTTCGAGACAGATCTGGAGTCGCTTCGTCACCGAGCGCAATAGAAGAGCATCCTTCCACAAGCAGCGGGACTACAAGGCCAGTTCAGGTCAGAACAAGAGTGATATAGTTAATCCTGCCAGTTGCATATCTGCTCTTTACCTTAGAAGAGCAGGCTTTTCTACTCTGTTCTTGTACTATAGCTCTAAGAAATATTTACCAAGTTGAAATAAACTGCTGCTAAGGGAAACTCCTCCATCCTATGCTTGAGTCCACTCGAGTCAATTCCTTTGAGTAGCCTACCTCCACACGACCCTCACGAGTAGGATCCGACTCGGTCGTTCGACCGCAACTTTGGCCCTGATTCGTCCCCTTCGGGCCTAGCGGCAAATTGACCCCTTTTTGTAGTCTATTTAGGTTTAGCTCTGTTGTGGCCTAACGGGCATATCCTCAGAATTACACTTATTGTCTCTTTGTCATGTCATGTACCTATATACATTTTTTGAGAAGAAAGAAAAAGATTGTATATCCTCTTTATCTAATTGCCTGCAGTGTTGATAGAGGACTTCTGCAATGACCACGTGGATGTAACGGGCTACGCCTGGTTAGCGCCTTGGCTAGCGCAAGCCTGAGCGCTTAGTACAGCTGGGTGCCAACACACGGCCGGCAGAACCTCATTCAACTCATCTGATCTTATCTGGCGTCTACCCTCAGGGTCAGCCCCTTACACCTACAACCATATCCACCCCAATACTGATGTGGTTCCTGAAGGTCTCAGCACACTGCTCCTTGTCTATTGCAAACTACCTCCTTGTCACCTGGACAAGGGTACTTCCAATTCCCCTCCAAAAGGGATACTTAATGATTCTGATACTGTAGTTTAGATAGAGTAGTTTTTCTGTATCCTTTTGTACAAGACCTATAGGCGTTGTTGAAGTCGTGTCTTAAGCAAAGCTCATAGACACTATTCGATTGGTTCTGTTACGATCCTACGTCCCACAATAGGACGACAGGCAATAAGTAACCACCAACCAAACACGGAAGCCTGGGGGAAGGTGCAGCAAGGCAAGGCCACCCGGCCGGCGCCTAGGGGATTGCGCTCAACCAAGCTGACCCACGTGACAGAGCTCGTCAATGAGCAATGTCACGTGAGCGCTCGTCAACGAGCATGGTACGATGCTCGTTGACGAACTGCAATCCATCCGGATTGGCCAGGACCAACTCTGCTCGTCAACAAGCGGATCTGGTGGACTGTATATATATGTGTAGGAACACAACCCTTATGGTTTGTGTTCAACCTCGTCAATTAAGTTTGTCATTGGATCTCAACCAACCTTCAAGCTAGACAGATTGCCTGTACTACTCATTGTTACCCCAAGCCATCGTTAGGTGTTTCACCCAGGCAACTTACCCCTACTGTTCCAGTACCAGAGCTCATCCTCAAGAACCAATTGAATAGTGCTTACGAGCTTTGCTTAAAGTACGACTTCAACAGGTTCTTGGGGATGAGCAGAGGTACAGAAAGCCGTCAGGGGTTGGTTATCACTGAGCACGCTTGGAGCGGCAAAGGTTTGACTGTGATAAACCGCTGTGATAATCAGGGGGTAGTTGTCTAGTCAAAGACCATGACGACTGGTTGCAATGAGTAGTACAGAGTGTACTGTCTGGCTCAAGAGCAGGTGAGATTCCAATAACAAAGTTGATTGACAAGGTTGAACACAATGCCATAAGGGCAGCGTGTCTACTTGCTTATATACTTGACAGGAGGATTGATTGTACTGCTCATATCAAGTATTGTCAGTGACTTGATACTCGGTCCAATCAAGCGTTGTCGTCGTGACCTCAATACTTGGTCCTTGGTGTCCTATTGATTGTTGTTGACGTGGGTCCTCTGCAAGTGGGTTGGTATATGGGTCTGTGACAATCGTTTGTGTACGAGATCCATGTTGTATCCACTGCAGTCCTTTTTGTACAATCTTGGTTTGTATAACAGATATTGCGAGTGTTGATTATACTGGGTATCACTGACGTGGCTTCACAGCTTGGTCAATCAATACTGCAGTTCCTTGGCTGCTCTTGTCTTGTTGCGTAGTCCTGTTTGTTCAGTGTTGTTTTGCGAGTTGTTCATGGATTGTAACACAATCATGAAGCCTTTCTCATCCATATTGTATGTGTGCTGTGCCTCAATGTTGTAGTATTTCATCTTTCCATCCAGCAACTTAAAGTAACGCGTATACTTGTCAGCAGAGTCAGCGGTGTGGCGATTGCAGTCCATTGAAGTGTGAGCCTCTCATTGTTGTGGTGGATAAAGCGGTCAACCCAGCTTTCCAAGACAGGCTCTTGAGCAATATTGCTTGCAAATTCTTGAACTATCTTGCGTGTAGGTGGAAGATGATCCTCTGTAAGCTAGTCAATATACTGCACAAGCTCTGCTTCTTGCTGTGGTTGAAGTTTGCGACATGTTATTGCATCCTCTTGATGCGACAGTGTTTCAAGCTGTACCTTGCATGTCAAAGTTGAGCGCACAACACCATGCTTTTTTGCTATCTTTGTCCATGGGATTTTGTTGCCTTGAGGTATATTTTTAACTTCTTCAACTGCTTCTTTGATACCTGTCATGGTTGTTGAGCTATGGTGTTGAGAAAAAGTGCTGCATATTGTGTTTGCGCGCGTTGGGTGACGGCACACGTTGGGTGCATGTGCACGGTAAGGCAACAACACCCACAAGGCTGACAAGCTGCGCCATTGTCTGAACATGCGGCTGAATGCCAGCGCGCCTATGTATCAAAGGAGCTCGTATTTTTTGAGCTATGGCCTGTGCGCAGAACACCAAGCTATGCTGCCTGTTCACATTGCCCATACAAGCTGTCACCAAAACAGTGAATTATCAACACAATTAATCATTTCTGGCTTGGTGAAGCTATTGGAAATAAGGCAAACTGTATACAGGCTTATTTTTTTTGGTGTTGCAGTCACCCATGAAAGTTGTTCTTGATGTGATGCCTGATAATCTGCCGCACCTGCTCAGGAATTGCATCCACCCATTGATTGATCACCTCAATAGGCATACGCTCCCATTCCTCCACCCACTGTTTCTCACACTGGTATTCTGTACAGCTTGGCATGAAGTCCTTTGTCACGTGTGTGAGAGGGGGCCAGCTGGGGATACCAACTGCTCTCTGTAAGGGGCGAGCCGCTGAGGGCAATATGCGATGTAGAACTTGATGGATTTGATAAGGGGCAAGTCCCAGAGCGGGACTTGCAGAATTCTAATACTCCCGCTTTGGAGGTTGCAGGCCCGCTCCGGAGATTGTACATCCGCTTCGGAGGTACTGAGGCCTGTGCTGTTGCCGAGGCGCTAACAATGGGCCTAGCCCATTACATCTCTGAGATGGATGGATTGGTAGAAGGAAGGTTCAGGCTTGTTGGAGATAGGGGTGTGAAAGAGACCAAGTGTAGGAATACCACAAGTGGTAGAAGTAATAAATGATAAAGAAGGGATCAAGTGTAGTAATACCACAAGGGATCAAGGAGGAGTGAGTTGAGGAGTGAAGTTGAAGTATTGAATTGAGTTGCAAGCATGAGTGAGAACTATCTAGAGGTGGGAAGAAGGGGGTTCATATATCTGGATGAGCAGCAAGCTGACAAATGCAAACTGACAAATGGGTGCTGATAAATGGGTGCTGACAAATGGGTGCTGACAAATGGATGCTAACACAAGTATAAGGACTGGTAGGGTTGTTGTTGGCTGCAAGCCATGTCAGGATGACACAACCCGTTAGACTTGTTGCAACACTATGAGTACTGGGGACCAAACATCTTGTGGACTCCTTGGTCCTTCCGCAAGGCTGTTGCGATTCTTGCCTTAAGCAAAGCTCATAAGCACTATTCAATTGGTTCTCAGGGATGAGCAGAGGTACAGAAAGCCGTAGGGGTTGACAGTCACCTTTGTAATAGTCAGGTAGTTGTTTAGTCAAAGACTGTGGCGACTGGTTGCAATGAGTAGTACAGAGTATACTGTCTGGCTCAAGAGCAAGTGAGATTCCAATAACAAAGTTGATTGACAAGGTTGAACACAATGCCATAAGGGTAGCGTGTCTATGTGCTATATACATGAGCAGAGGATTGCTCAGATTGCTCAGATTGCTTGTGTTGAGTATACTGACCGTGCTGAGTATACTGCTTGTACCAAGTATACTGCTTGTGCCAAGTGTTGCTGATGCAGCCCACTGCTCAGGTCGCTTGAGTTGCTCCACTGAGAGTGATGATCATACTGAGTGAAGATGCAGGACCGGTGAATCCGTTTGGGTTAGTGAATCTAACCAAGCGGCTCCGCGGACCTGATAAAATCAGTACGCCTGAAAATCATGCAGGATCGTCTCGCCCTCGAACATCAGTCGCGCACGATCACTTCCTGTGTCCTGGACATCTTCCAATCGATTTCTAGCACTGCTTGGGAATAAAGATCATGTCTGACAAAGGAGACAATTCATTTGACACCACATCGGCAGAACCCGAGTCAGATCTTACTGGATCTGAGGAGAAATGTCCTTATTGTCGACTCACTACGACTCTGGCCGAGAGCAGGCTCTACAGTGGCATAGAGGCGTGTCGTCATGGTGAGTACTATTACTATAAAGCCGGATCCTCAATGGAAAACCTCCAGACAGGATGCACCCAAGGCTGTCAGTTCTGTGCTCTGCTCTTAGATGCCGCTACAGCATGGAGAAAAGACCTCGATCCAAGGTATCCAGACTTCTTATCTTCAAAGATCAAGTACACACTTAATGGAAGGCCTCCATTCGACTTGTGGCTATGGGATCCAAATACCTCACATCGGAGCGTGGAGATTCATCACCATAAAGGTACGTAATCCAACCACTGTGCGAAGCCCATATTCAGAGACGACAGGCAGTGAGCAACGATGGAATCTATCCGAAATGGGGCATATATCAGGAGACACTTCCTCACCCGAGGCGATGGCTACCGCTCGTCGCTGGCTAGATGCGTGCAAGAACAAGCATGCTCTTTGTGAACGCAACACATACGGTCAGGAAGCTCCAAAGCGGATTTTGGAGATAGATGGCGAACATGTCAGACTCTGTGAGCGCTTCCAATCATGGCTTCCATACGCTTGTTTGAGCCACTGCTGGGGCTCGCGTGGGCCATTAATGAAGTTGAATTCTGGCACTTATTCTACTTTAAGGGCTGGGGTCTTACTGGCCACGCTGCCTAAGACATTCCGCGACGCAGCTTTTGTTTGCAGGCATCTTGGCATACGTTACATCTGGATTGATGCACTATGTAAGTTGAAGAGTATCCTGAAGGGCATGCAGATGAACTTATGCTATAAAACCTAGGCATCCTGCAAGACAGTGACGAAGACTGGGAAGAGGCTGCTGCTACAATGGCAGGTACTTACGAGGGCGCAGAGATAACGATCGCAGCAACTTGGTCACAGGATAGCGACAATGGCTTGTTCTCACGAGAACGCACCGATGCCCTGATGACTGATCGTGGCCTCTTTGTGCGTCAACGGCTGGCTTACTTCCCTGACTTTTGCGATCCTCTAGGCGACTCTTGGCCTTTGCTAGAACGCGCATGGGTCTTTCAGGAGCGAAAAATGTCTTCGCGTGTCCTTCACTTCGGCAAAGAGCAGCTCTTCTGGGAGTGTGATTCAGGCCGCGTCTCTGAGTGCTCCCATTCTGACAACGAATTCCGGAATCTCGAACCTTCGGACGAGGACTTCAGGTCGCCTGATGATGAGGATCCTGAAGATGCATGGAGGCGTGCAGTACAGCAGTACTCGACACTCAAGCTTACGTATGAGAAAGATCGTCTACCAGCAATTTCAGCTTATGCGAAAAGAATGCAGCAGCTTCGCCAGGGCGATGTCTATATCGCTGGTATGTGGTTGGACAGCCTTCTGACAGACCTGAGCTGGTCGTTCACACTTAACTCTGGCGAAAAGTTGGAGCCTCGTCCAGACAGAAAAGAAGCCTTCACGCCATCATGGTCTTGGATCTCAGTCTCGAAAGGGGTTTTCATCGGCCATCATGACCCACTGCCTTCACTCAAGCTCATTGATATTACATATGATATCACTGGGCATGATCACATCGGTCAGGTTTCAAGAGCTAGCCTTATACTTGAGGGATGCTTCGTCTGTGTAAGGCCCGCGCTAGAGGGATCCAACCCTCTTTACGTCATCCTAGACCAGGACGAATTTCGGGGGCACGCCCGGCCTTATGAATGGAGTTGGGATTTCGACGTTAAAACTGCTGTACCCCCTTTCCACAACGATGACACGTTCATTCTTCTAATCTTATCGAAAAATAGTGAAAGACTACCTGTACACTTCGGTCTCGTACTCCGCAAACTCGAGAGCGAACAATACGAACGTGTGGGCTCTATGGAATTCGCGCAGTGGAAAACCGAAGAGATCACATACGAGAACAAAAAGTTTCCATTGGATGATGTCATTGCATCTTTGCCTATTGGACGGTTCACCATCGTGTGACTGTACACTCTTTTCTCATGTTCCAGACATCCTGATGGTGAGGAACGCTTCAGCTAGATGTTTGTTATCAAACTTGCCATACTTAAGACCTATACATCTCACACATCAACTGTTGATCCATGAACCGGTTTCTTAGGTGTAGGATTGGCCTATCCTACCCATTATGAGGTGACGAGAGAGGCCATTCTCACGGGAAAATTGGCTCGATCCCGCTTAACGTGTTTCACAAGCGAGTTGCCCACCCAAGCGAGTTGCCCACCCAACACCACCTACACGCCTACGCAACGACCTTGCGCAACACCACAACAAAATTCAGTAGTTTGCAGGATAGTATAATATTATTCGGATGCATTGCTATCATCTGCATCTTCTATCTCTACTTTGCAAGTGCAGGAATTGTGTCCAGTCTCACCACAACGCCTGTAGTGTTGCTCTGCGCACACCCTCTTTGCAGGCATCTCCCCACTGCTATGCCCACCACCCTCCTTCTCAGCGACCAGGTCAGCTATCTCACCACTTGTTAAGGTCTCCTCTACCCTTACATAACGCCTTCTACAGCTTTTGCACTTTGTAGATGCTTCTACAGCATCTCAAAGGTGGCCCATTTCCTCCTGCATCAACACCATATTGTGGGCTATTTGCTGGGCGCCTTTAGAAAGCTGTCTAACTTGCTCATCAATTGAACTTGCAGGAGACCCCCTATGTTTTTGCATGCAATTTCAAAGTAGCGTAGATTGCGCCTCTATTTCACAGGCGTTGCACAGTGTCTTTGCCTCCCAAGCAACATCATCCTGTTGTGGTGGGGTCAGTGTGTGCAGTCGCACATCAAGCTTCAATAGCATGGCCTCTGGGTGTAATGACACAGGTAAGAGAGGACTCCGATATGGGTTCGAATCCGCTACAAGGTGTATGGGAGCACTGGGATAGATAGAACTAGGAGTAAACCTCTATTCCTATAGGTCTTGTACGAAAGGATACTCAAAAACTATCTACCATAACTATGTACACTGCCCTGCTTATATATCTAACAGCTCGATGTAGCTCGGGGGATACCAGTAGGTAGTAGGGTAGGGATCGGTTAGGAGTCGGATAGCAATCGTGTGAGTAGTATGAGGAAGAAACGGTTGGTACGGTTCTTACACTGGGTTGTAAGGCACTAGCCCAGCACCTCTAAAGCCTGTGCAGACATCCTCTGCAGTAAACACCTGGCTAAAAGCAGCTTTAAGGGCTGACAGGAAGGTTTCCTTGTTTGATATGATGGATGCAACTGCGTGCCAAGGCTGAGATCTTGTCGCTTTACTTGCGCTTCAATGGCAAGAAGCAGGCAACATCAAGTGGCTGCAATAGATGCAACAAGTGCGCAGGCAAACAGAGAGTGACAATCTTCTTCTCTTTGCAGAGATCCTGGATATTGGCTGAGCTGTGGCTCTCATGACCATTGATAATCAGCAGCCTATACACCCCAACAGGCTTTGCATGCGTATCAAAGTGGTGGAGCCAGGCAAGCGCCAGATTGTTGTTAGTTGTCATCCTGACATGGCTTGCAGCCAACAACAACCCTACCAGTCTTTATACTTGTGTTTGCACCTATTTGTCAGCTCCCATTTGTCAGCTCCCATTTGTCAGCTCCCATTTGTCAGCTTGCCACCCATCTAGGTATATGAACCCTCTTCTTCCCACCTCTAGATAGTTCTCACTCATGCTTGCAACTCAATTCAATTCACCTTTCAATTCCTTCCTCAACTCACTCTTTACTAATCCTATGTGGTATCCCTACACTTGATCGCTTCTTTATCACTTATCCTTTTTACCACTTGTGGTATCCCTACACTTGGTCTCCTCTACACCCTTATCTCCAACAAGCCTGAACCATCCTTCCACCAATCCTTCCATCTCAGAGAGCAGTTCGGAACTACTCATACATGCTGGCGGGGATGGTGTACTGCGTGCAGGTGATTGCCATTGAGAAGCTACTCCCGGGCTCACAGCACAGCACGCAGACAGAGCAGGACCGTGATTGCTTTTTAGAGATGCGGCACAAGTATCTAGCGGATGGCTCATTCAGCCCAATGAGCGAGATGATCAGCATGCTTGTGTACAGCAAGCATATTGGATTGAACGCCGGCAACTTGGGCAACGCACATTGGTCTCAGAACAAACAGAGGTTTTATCTAAACGGCTGGCCGATTGCTATCAGCCGCTTCCGCAAGATGGCGCAGGACTTGCTGGCTGAAACAGAGCAGATGCTGTGGGAGCTGTGCTGGGTGGACAAGGAGGAAGACCGCGTTGCAGTTGATCTCAAGCAAGTAGTTGATGACGTCACATTCACAAAACAAAGCACGTCGTTTGTCGACGCACCGGGCAACAAACTGCTAGGTGGACTGGACTGGATGCTCAAGCGGGCGATGAACACAAAAGGCGGATAGCAATTGAAGCGTGCAGACAGACAGTGGAGCGTCAAGGCAGTACGGTGGTACTTGTTGTACATGCAGCCGTTCAAGGAGTATCTGATACTGCAGGTGCTTGGAGGCAACTACAGCGACTACGTGTGGCACAATGCGCAGGGCATGTGGGATACTGGCCGGCTTACAAGGATACTGAACCGAGAGACTGGAAAGAGGCTAGGCGTCAAGCTACACACACTTGACTATCGATTTGCATTCACACAGCTTGTGTAGTCAATGGTGTTAGGGTTTTGTGTTGGAGGTTGGGGTAAGGTTTGTGAGGTTGGGCGATCATATAACGTTTTCCGAAACACCTTGTGCATGCCGCTAGGCATGAGGGGTCAACGCACGCCATCCGTCATTGATTCTCATACTAAATTACTATATAGAAGCGTGCAATCGCAGTTTCTACAACCTGAAAGACCTTCATTGATCATTTGAAGCTGCGATTGGCCTATTGCAATTGCATATTTGGTGTTATTGTTCTCCAATTCTGCCACATGCAGCACTCACAATGGGTGGAGATGGCCGACTCGTCAACCCCAAGAAGCAGCAACAGGTGCTTGATCATATAGCTGCTAAACAGAAAAATGAGGCTATTGCTACAGCAACGGGTCTCCATTGTAACACAATAGCAAAGATGCGCAGGAACCTGCAGTACTGTGGTGTTGCGTACCCGCCTTCATCAGTCAAGACTGGTAGACCTGCTGCACTTGTACAAGCCCACATTGATGCTCTTTGTAACGACGCAGGCCAGTAGGGAAGATGTCCAAAGTAAGTGTGAGTCCACTACGAGGCATATGGGAGTGCTGGGACGTTGAGAACACTAGGATTGAATTCCCTACACCTATAGGTCTTGTACGAAAGGATACAGAAAAACTACTCTATCTAACGACTGTGCCAAACTGATTAAGTATACAGTTTGGAGGGGAATTGGAACTACCCTTGTCCAGGGGACAAGGATGCAGTTTGCAACCGAAAAGGAGCGGTGTGCGGCAACCTGTAGGAATCACACCACTATCGTGGTGCTTTCGGTTGTAGGCGTTACACTCTTGCGCAATACGTCAACAACTACCCACAGGCATACCTATCAGAGATGCAGCACTATATTGAGAGTAACTTTGGTGTTGTTGTGAGCGTTTCACAGGTGTATTGCGCTCTAGAGAAGCTTTGATGGAGTTGCAAAGTTGCTTCAAAGGCAGCAAAAGAGCGTAGTGAGCCTCTCCGCCGTGTATTTGCTGCTTGTGTACAACACTTATACAAGGCCAAGCAAATAGTTGTGGTAGATGAGACTGCTTGCAATGAGCGTACTGGCAATTGCAAGTATGCCTGGTCACCAGTTGAACTGGTGTACAGCATGAAGCGTTCTGAGCGATGGAGCATTCTTCCTGCTATCACAATTGATGGCTACCTCTCCTTCACAATGGTACAAGGCTCCATAACATCTGAGATTTTCAAGCAATGGCTTACTCATGACGTACTGCCATACTGTGTACCTGGGTACTCTGTCTTGGTGATTGATAACACCTCTATCCACCAATTGCAACAAGTACACAATCTCTGTGCTGACTTTGGTGTCCAACTGGAGTACTTTCTGCCATACTCTCCTGACTACAACCCTATTGAGAAGAGCTTTAAGGTGTTGAAAAGCTGGATTAAGAGGAACTGGCAGCAAGCAGAGAGCTTTGATGACTACAGCAATTTTCTGTACTATGCTGTGACCCAGTCCTGTTGCAGAGTGAGCGTTCGGAGCTGGTTTGTGATGTGTGGGTATGGGGGATGAGCAAGACAGTGTTGCGCAACAACAAATAGTGATATTTTGATTCTAAAACATAGTAGCAAGAATCTACACATATAGATTAGTAAGGGTCTTGCTCCTTAGCTTTATTAGGTGCTGTAGTGCTTTTTTATTGTAGTTTGTGGTGCTGAGATTAAGCAGGAAATGAACTAACCTTGTCGCTGATCAGTCTATTGATCAAGCTCAACATCATCACCACCTTGCAGCGCACGCTCACGGCATTGCCGTAGTCTGTTAAGGCGTTGTTGAACACGCTCTTTCTGATCATTGTTGAGACCAGCGTAGTCTTTTCTCCATTGAGGAGCTCTTTGTCGAAGCTCAATGAGGTTGCCTGGGACAAGCTTGAAGACCGAGACCCAGTGAGGCATCTCCATCCCATTCCCTGCGCTGCTGCTCATGAGAGCGTTGATGTCGTACTTTGCTTGGGAGACTACTTGTTCTCTGATCAAATCAACAGCTGAGGCGTTCCAGTACTCGCGGGAGTACTCTAAGAAGTTGAGAGTATGATAGTGCATCTTGAGCGGAATCTCATAGTCAAAATCCACCCACACAGGCCTTGATGATGGTAGAGGAGTTTCCGATTGAGCTGTCGGTTGAGCTGCTGATTGTGAATTGCTACTCATTTGCTGCCGCTCCCGCATCAAGAAGAGCTGCTGCATCTGTCGGAGTTGATCATCCAACAATGGTGGCTTTGCTGCACGAACTTCCTCATCTTTCAGTTGCTTCTTATAAGTAAAGAGCGCCAGTTTGACTCAATCAGAAGGTCTGTCAATAGTACAATGACCGGCAGCTTCATCCTCCAGCCATGCAGTCACTTGGTGACTTGGCACAGGATGATGATTCTTGACAAGAACAAGGCGCAACCCATAGTCAGGCAACCAGCACATCTTCAGCCAGTTACTACAGAGCCTCTCTTCGCATTGCCATTGGTCTTATAGTGCAAGCAGCTTGCCAGAAGCTGCTTGCTCGTTACTCATTACACCAGCAAGTCCCGCCTCTTGGATGATAGTTGCAGTCACTGGCCGTGTACAAGTAGTTGGCATTGCTGCTGGTGTTACAACTGACAAAACAGCTGCAGAACCAGCTATGGAAGTAGCTGCCATATCCCTCAGTATGAGATCAAAATTGACACATAGTACCTTGCCGCTGTGGCGATTGTTGAAGCCCACATGCTTAGCAGTATGTATGAACGACGCCCATCCACAAAAATTGTCCCTTACTAATACTTTCTGCCGCCTATCGCCTTTATGCTGGTTGTACGGATAGACTGTAGCAGCAACGTTAACTACAGTAACTGCGCACGGCTGCAAATCCTCTACTGTCTCGTCGACCCATTGCCAAACGTCTCCCATCATTATCCCACGTACACGTACGCCCTTGCTACAATCAGAAGCTGCCAAAACTGCATCTATTGCAACTTCAAAGGCAGCACGATAGCGCACACTTGCAACAGGATGAAAGTCATCTGCAGACGGCTCGGCAGCTGGCTTGGCAGCTGACGCTGCCTCAACTTCATCCTCTGGGTTAGGGTCACCCAATTCCTCTATTCTAGCTTCCTCATCCTCGCTGTCGCGATCGCTAACGGCACCTAGTATTTTCTCCGCTTGTACGGCAGCCGCGAACTGGCTGGCTTGTGGTGCCTCAGCAGGCTTGCTACGCGTCGTACACGCTTTCATCTTCGGCTTCTGTAGGCGGCTTTTTGGCTGCTTCTCTGACTTCTTTGAGGTAGGATTGACACCAGCATCAAACTTCTGAGGTCTCTTCCGCTTGCGATTTGGTGTAGGTGTAGGTGTTGTGAGTGTGGCAGGGGGCTCCTGTGCAGCTGCTGATGCGGCAGAGGGCTTCTTTGAACGCGTTGATGGCATTATAACACTAAGAAAGCTCACGACACGTCAAAGTAGAGCCTCAGAAATGCTTCAAAACAATTTAGAAGTACTATCATGCCTACAGTATCTCAATCGTATGAGAATTTAGTAGGTGGAAGATGTTGTCGTCATCCCAAACCTGCCCCCGCACGCTAGCCGCATGCACAAGGTGTTTCGGAAAACACCCATATTCGGAGACGTTCCGAGATAACGGCCAGTGTTCGCTAGCGGTCCGTTGCAGTGTCTACCAGCGGCCCGTTGCAGTGTTTGCCAACGGCCCGCTGCACTGATAGTCCAGCTCATTCGGTTAGTTCGGTTTGCTTCACTGCTATTCCCTTCCACTATATAGTCCCGATCGATCCTCGCCATAGCCAAATAGACCAATCAAGACTCTCAACACTTCCACAGCCAGCGATCTAGGACCAACTCCGGTAAAGCTTCTATCTAAGGCGTACCAGTACAAGTGTTCCTTAAAGCTTCTCTCCAGCAAAGCTAGGGAAAAGGGCTTCATGTACGTGCCCAGACTATCCAGCAATAGCGTCATTTAACTCACAAGCGCCTCAGCTGCTGCCCATCGGACGTCGCTGTCTTTACGTTCGAGCCGCGCTGCGATGCGTTGCAGCAACTTGTCTGTGAGGTTGACCTGGCCTTGAAGCGCCTTAACTGCTGCCCATTGGACGTTGTCGTCTTTGTCTTCGAGCCGCACTGCGATGCGTTGCAACATCGTGTCTGGTAAGGTCTTGTGCTGGTGTCTCATGATGCGCAATATGTCAATGTGCAGCGCCGGAGAAACACGATTCTCCAACAGGGGAATACGACTTTTTGAGCGTTGAATGGAACTGTTGCTCGCCTGCGTAGACTCTCAAGAAGGACCAGACTTGCACTTTCAGATGCTTGATTCAGTGCATTGACCAGGACCTGTTCTGGACACTCCATCTCGCTAGCTAATTAAGTTGCAAGTTTGCGTTGAGCGGCACTCGAATAACAGCCACTGACTCAGTTGTACTTCTAGCTTTGCTCGGAATCTCACCAAAGTAGTCTCTTTCCGCCCGGTTACGCTCAAGCAATGCAGGACTAAGCGCTGATGCGTAGGACACAGGAGGTCACGCGGCTCCTTCTCAATCGCTTGAGAGAAGCTTAGTGCCTCCCCATCCCCATGATTATCGAGTAAGCCAGCAACGAAGCGCCAGAAGATATTATAACGAGAGTCTTATTTGTATCCTTGGAGAAAAGAGGCAGGTTCTGTCATGTCCCATTTCCCGTAGTTGAGTTGTAGGCAAGTGAGAGGTTCTCTATTTTCCCACTGTCGCACAAAATAGCGTGCCTTCTATGATAGAAAGGCGATGCGTCTTAGACCAATACTCGTCTGACCAATATGTTGAAAGAGGAGGCACAAATCCACCTACAAACCCATTTGAATATCACCTACTACAGACACGTTGTCATTGCTATATCGCGCGTCTACCTCAAAAGTAGTGGATTCAAGCGGGACTATGGTATTGGAGAAAAGACATCAAACAATCAGGCAAGCCACACGACGTGGATAGTGGGGTCCATATACGCACATGGACTAGAAGAAGCCCCTGCAGCCATAGAGGCCAGAGTTATGTATACTCTAGGTCGACTTTGATGATTATTGGGGTGATTCGCTTGAATGAACGTAGTGTTCGTCTGCTGCCTAGTGCTGGGAACGTTGACAAGTTGATGCAGGATGGTACATCATATTTTGTAGGAGGATTGGTATGAAGGCTTGCGCGTTGAACACAGCAGGTTGGATTGCGAAACGATGTCTTTGAGCAGGTTAGCTACGGGCATCAGGGCAGCCCCGGTGCAGCGACACCAAGTGACGAGGTGGAGAAAGACGATCAAATAGTCCCGCCTATAAACGAAATGCCTACCCTGCCCTCACCAGCGTCATAGTGTGCGGAGCAATTGGATCTTGACCATGGCTGGTCGTGAATAGATAAGGCTTCGAATTATTCGAGGGAAAGTAGGCGAAGATGAGGCCTTAACGGGCAGTGCTAGTATATAAGGGTTTCCTAAGCGTCCTCCAGAATCACCTCATAAGCCTTGCGAGAAATCGTAAAAGTTGGTCCGTTCGGCATCGCACCAGGCACCCGTGGGAAGACAGAGGCATCAACCACGCGAAGGTTGTCTACACCAATTACTCGAAATTTCGAGTCAACGCAGGAGCTCCGATCTCCTGCCGGACCCATGCGACAACTGCTGGAAGCATGATGACTGAACGCCTCGTCCATAAGAGCTTGATGCATCTCGACTGCCGGGTTTGGCGAAACCACCGTGTAAGGCAGTCCCGTATCGTCGTACGCCCGCATCAATAGACTGACACCTTCGGCCAGAGCTTGTAAATCTGTTTCCGAATTTTCAGCAAAGAAGTTGAAGTTGATCTCCGGAGCTTGTCGCGGATCTCTGGACCGAAGATGTATACTCCCCGAAGGATTGGCAGTCTGCATCCTCACGATCGAGGTTCCCCACATTTCCGGTACTGGTTGTCTGCGAGAGAACCCGGGATAGAAACCAGAATCACCCCAGCCGGCAGCGCTGAGGAAAAAGAGATCTGCATCATCGTCCCAGCTGACACTGCTGCGCCAGGTCAAGAAGAATGTCCCACCGGACAAGGAATAGGGACCAGTCCCGTTCGTCTCCCACTGAACGAAGCAGGGGTCCGATGCGTTGAAGGTCCTGGTGCAGGATACATTTGCAGTCTCTTGCCACGGAACTTCGGACTGTACGTGGATAGGTGTTTCGTAGTTGTCTTGCATGAAGTTGCCCTGACAAGATGTGAGCCGGAAGTACAGGAGACCCGATGTGCATGCGAGACTTACCACCGCCGGCAAGTCGACGATGACCGGTATATCAAGCCTCTCTAGTTCCTCGCGAGGCCCGATTCCGCTAAGCTTCAGGATCTGAGGAGTGTTGAATGTACCTCCCGCCACAATCACCTCTTTCTTTGCTCTAACAGTCCGCACGCCTTCTGGTTGCTGCGATGCATTGTACCTGGGATCCGCCGAGTACAGTCCTTCTCCGATCATGTACTCGACACCAATAGCTTTCGGCCGTCCGTCGCATTGCTCTAAAAGAACTCTTGTTGCCAGCGAATGAAGACTGATTGTTAAGGGGTACCCAGCTTCCACCACGCTATTGATATGCTTCCCGATGCTGCTCCTACTACCACTAGTGGGAGAGATAGCTAGCGGCAGCAAGAACGTCAGATTACTCGCGTAGCGATCAGGATCGACCCTATTGATGTCGCGGACGAGCAACTCAGCCAATTGCTGCACGTCTGCCGATTCGATGCCTTCGGTCTCGCGAATGATCGATGACACGAAGCGACCTACCTTCTCAGATGTGATTCCAGTCGTTATCAATGGATCCATCATACTGGACTAGATGTTTCATTACGCATCAGCGGCAATTGCCAGTGTGGATAAACCAGACTTACTTCAAGGTAACCATCGTAGCCATGTCCAGGTGTACCTTGGGGAACATACGTGCAATTTTCGAGCTCTATCAGGAACTTTCGCATGTTCTCGTGGCCCCAAGTCCCATCTCCAGTGAGGTTGGCGATGTAGTCCCACTCGTTGTCGGGTGCCCAGGCAAAGTTCATGGCGTTGACTTGGGAGCTACCACCGAGTGTAGCACCCCGCGGATAGAGAATGCCCAAGCTGATTTTGATTGACTCGTCAGCGACACATCGACTTGACGTTTCAATTGGGGCATGTACTCACGGCTGTGCATCTACTGGAGGGTCAAGACCTACGTAGTACGACCCATTGCCCCTCAGATATGCGTACTTTGGATCGCGATGAGCTTGAGTCTTGTTCGCGTAGTGTTCAACGAAGAAGCTCCAGGAGTGAGGAGGGCTCTCAGCGGCAACGGAATTTCTTCGTCAGTCATCAGCATATAGATGACAACTCATAAAGGAAACTTACAGGGAGGGAATCTCCTCGACAAAGTCAGTCGAGCCGTCGCCACCTGCTTCAATGAGGAAAACAGAGTACCCGCTCGTTGCTAGATTGGAACTTCGTCGTTCATAAGCACAGGACATTCGTTAAAACAACTTGAGTAAACTCAATGACCTACGCGAGCGATCCTCCGCCAGGCCCCGAACCTATAATAACGTAATCATACTCGACGGCGTCCGTCGTTGTTGCGATTCCACAGACTGCTAAAGCAGCAGAAATCAACAGATTCAGAATCATCGTCACTGCAAGGCTTGTGACTAAAAGTTTGAAGTTGGCGGAATGGAAGAAACGAGTAGAGTGAAGTGCAGCGGTGTGAACGAACGGGTTGTTCAGAAGACTAATGTCTAACGACAGATTTCTTCCGGTGCATCTTCTTAAGTACTCTGGTTATCCTTCGCTCTAGCTGCACTCGTACATCACACAACGCTAATAAAAGTGGCTGGAGGAGTGGCAGCAGTGAAAGCCGCAGCCTAAAGTCCGATTGAAAGCTCCTTGGAGTTAACAAAGTGGCCTTTCGCCGTCAGCACTAGTTGCTAGGGAGCCAGAAGTTTGTATCCAAATCATGTCTTACGTGTGTCCTGAACTGTCTAGACTCAGTTGTCTTTGTAGGTGAATCATAGAGTCCGAATTGGCCGATTCTATTGCCGTCGGTACGCAAGTTTTAGGGTTAGGGTTAGTAAGCGAGCCTTGGCAGGGTCCCAAAGCAGACACCAATGTGGCTGCCAAGTCAACCCCGCAGGGCTCGAACAAGTCTCAGCCTCACTATCTATCTTACTTGCATCACCACACGTCTACGCGTCCAGCGGCATATCTGGCGCCTTATGACGCCAAGATGCTCCACGTGTCTATAATGGAGCTGACGGTCGTCAGACGGGTGGACCTTTGTCCACAAAGCTAAATATGAAGAGGACCCCGATCCTAGAACGGATAGCAAACTGGACCACGGTACTAATACCCCGAGATGAGACCAGGAGAGATTCAATTTGAGTTTGTCGTTTCCGATCCCGTGTCGAACCCCAAACCCGGGAAGAGCCTGCAGATCCGGAGCCGATGTATGTACGGCAAGAACAAGCGTGAAGGGTCAAGGAGAACAGAGCGAGAGAAGAAGGTATTTGCGAAAGAGATGTCAACGATCATTGTGGCGCATTCAACACCGATCCTTCCGACCAGACCGTCACCGAGAGCTTTGATCGATGACTTCGTACCCATTCGCTTCGCGGGCCGCGGCATTGATTCTGAGGCTCAAGCGCTTCTCTTCAAAGCTTTCGTGCGCAACTTTCTCGACCGAGATGTTACGCCTCTCGATCGTTGTGTCGATCTCGACTGCCTTGAATCCTCGTCTTTCTCGTGGCTGTTTACCGACACGGCGTTTCTGCATTCCGTTTTGTGCGCTAGCTACGCCATCAGCGACTTCATGTCACCTCAGTGGAACGGCAACCCAAGTCGTAAGACCGTATTTCATCTCCAGAAAACGTTGTCATTATTACGTATCAAATTGCAAAACGAGTACGTGTATCAAGATGAGACGATCTTACGGGTCGTCATCAACCTCACGCTATTGGCTGCAGTATTTGGAGACTGGGTCGCAGCAACCGCACATCTCGAGGCCTTGCATAGAATCGTGTACCTCAGAGGGGAGATGGCGTTCCTGAGAACGAGACCGACCCTTCACTTCAAACTCGATCGGATTGACCTTGCATGGTCCCTCAGCTCTGGTCGAAGACCGTACTTCGTGCAGCCCGTCAAGTCTTGGGATTGCACAATAGCAGCCCCATACGCACCGCTACCCTCAAATCTTTACCGACCATCGGCAGACTGGGACTATCGAGTCGTGAATGTCTTCAAGGACTTTCAAAATCTCGCATTGAAGATCAATCGCAACAGACTCAGATTCGTCATTCACGATCCCTCAATCTTCCAGGGTGATCTCGCGTCCCTCCAGTCACGGCTGATATCCCTTGCCGACATTGTTGCCAAGCCCACCGAGAAATTGGTCCGTCTGGTCATGTTAGCCATGTTGACTACCACGTTTCGTATCCCGGGGCGTAGTATACCTTATGGTTGGGTAGTCGAGCAGCTGAGAGAGGCCTTCATCACTGCGAGTAGCGAAATTAGCTCGGATAAGAGTCTGCTGCTCTGGATGCTAATCATCACTTCCTTCACGGTAGCTAAAACGCATGACAAGTGGATACGGGACGCATGGATGGTTGTCGGAGCTGAACTGGAGTGGGCGGACGTTAAGGCACATCTTGTGAGGGTGATGTGGATTGAAATTGTGCACGATGAGCCCGGCGAGATGGCGTATCAACAATTGCAAACGTCAACATTTGCCGCCTAAACTCCAATCCTCCGTCCTCGTCCGACCCCGCGGCCATTTTATTGTCCCTCCGAAGCGAATTTTCAAGGCCATCGACATCCGCCCAAGCGAAATCGGGAACCGGCGCCCGAACGACGAGCGCGGCGCTCTCGATAGAGCTATACAGTGCATTTGCTAATGCTGCGATCACAGCGCAGCGGACTATCTCAGCGACCGGTCTCGCATTATGCGGCACTGCGTTGCAGTATGCCACTGTTACGATCTCCTTATACCCAGCCAATTGCTGACAGCTGTCAACGTTCGTAACAAGTCAAGCGCCGTAATTACAACGGGCCCACCTGTACGGCACAGCAAGCGGCATAGTTATTACAGATTACGTGACGTGCTCACTCCTTGGCAGTCAAGCAAGGCGGAACAGCACAGTACTGCTCACGACGCTCACGGCGAGCAAGTCAAGCAGCGCTCACGATGCTCACAGTGAGCACAGTAAGCAACCACATTCATTCAAGTATATAGATAGATCAGTAGAAATACAACTCGTACAGTCCGTGTTTAACCTTGTTAATTAACTTTGTTATTAGAATCTCAACCCAGCTCTTAAGCTAGACAGACAACCTTTATACTACTTATTGCTATCCTAATTGTTACAGTGTTGTACTAGGCAGCTACCCTAACCCCTTTAGCTTCCCGTAACTATATTTATCATTAAGAACTAATTAAATAGTGCTTACAAGCTTTGCTTAAAGTACAACTTTAACATTTTAAACACCCCTAAAGACAAGTACTACATTAGGTAACTAAGATACTCCTAGCAGCTCTTGCTCTTGTCAGATTGGATGGGTGTTCAATTGAGGTGCTATTCTCGATGATTGTCGATGGCTTGATTATGTTGTTCTTGTTCTACGTTCGAATTGAGGGTACATCATCGTGTGGTTACACCCAAGCCCCTTGTGTTACCATGCTGTGCCGCACGCCAGCCTTTGGCTTATATGGTCGTGAATCTGACACACCCCCTCAGCTTGGGAGTCGTCTCAAGCTGTCGATCTGTTGATTGATTCGGTCATAGGGAGAGCCTCGAGTCGGGCCTGTACCTCTTCCAATTGAACTTCCTTCAGTGTTAACTGGTTTCTCTCCACTATTCCAAGTTGGTCGAGAAAGTTCTCCCATCTGTTCGCTGGTAGAGGCTTTGTTAGCCCATCGGCGATCATCCGTTTTGTAGGAACGTATGTCACCATGATCTTACTGTGAGAGACCTCCTGTCGGAGCCAGTGATTGTGGATATCCACATGTCGCAGCTTAGTCTGTAGCTTAGCGACATCTTCAGTGACAAGGCGTATCCTTTGCTTATTGTCACAACTGATGCTTGCTGTTGAATTAGGTAGCGAGACTTGTAACTCTTTCTATAGTCCAGTAAGGTACAGTGCTTCTTTAGCAGCCTGTGACAGGGCGAGGAGTTCGGCTTCGGTTGTTGATGTAGTGATTGTATCCTGTTTGCTGGCTCTCCAGGCGACAAGTCCTCCGAAGAGTTTGAATACATATCCCTGGGAGCTCTTCCTGTCCTGTGTATTGTCGGCATATGACGCATCGCTAGCGATCTCGAGGCCGTCTCCTTGCCCAAGCTGCAATGCCTTTGATCTGGTATTCTGCAGATATAGCAGTACTCGGTCGGCCGCTTTGTGGTGCTCAGCGTTAGGATTGACAAGGAATCGGGCCAGCCGGGAGGTTGCAAAGGCTATATCTGGTCGAGTGGTGACTGCAGCAAAGAGGAGCGATCCAATCTTCCGTTGGTATCGATTTACCTCCGCAGCTGTGGCTAGTCCGGTGTTTGGTACGAGTTCCACGCTCGCCATTGGTGTATCGTGTTGTACGTCTAATTGTTCCGCCAGTCGGCTTATCTTTTCTACGTAGGACTGTTGTGATAGCTGTTTCAGCTTCTGTTTCCGGTCTCGGATGATTTCAATTCCAAGGAACCATTGTAGATCGTCGCCACCAGTTAGGGTATATTTTTGCTTAAGGGAGCCGACGATCTTGTGTGCTTCGTTCTCCTTGGATTTATGGTAGGCTAGGATAATATCGTCAACGTAGAAGAATATGATGACTCCGTTCTTGATCATGCCACACGGCTCGTGAGGTACCGTGCTGAAGCCAAGTTGTGTAAGCGATGAGGTGAATTCTTCTGCCAGAGGAGCGGAGAGATTCGCAGACCGTAGAGTGCTTTCTGAACCTTGAGGATCGTGCCTGGCTTCTGGTAACCACTTGGCATCCTCATGTATATCTCTCGGTCTATTGCTGCGTGAACGAAAGCATTGGTGAAGTCGTATTGTTTGAGTTCAAGGTCATGTTTAGCTGCGATGGCCGCCAGCATCCAGAATGAGCAGCCTGCCAGAGTTGCAGCGTAGGTGTCTTGGGAGGTAATGTTTCTTTGTTGGTCCCCTCTGACCACTAGTCGTGCTTTGCACTTATGAATAGGCAAATGGGGGTAAGGGTTAGGAAAAAAGTTGTTGACCTTTTCCGCTGATATTGTAGACCAAGACTCCAGGAGTTCAAACATGCCCTTGCCTTGTTATGAGGTGCTTTGGTTGTAGAGTTATTGCTGTCGAAAGGTGCAATCTTGGTGATTGACAGCCTAATTGGGTATAGTTGGCC